>NW_024719253.1:0-4473 GCF_018991925.1 Homarus americanus | reverse complement strand
CCAGGTATACCTCTGACACTCCCAGGTACACCTCTGACAATCCTAGGTACACCGATGACACTGCAAGATACACCTCTGACATTCCATGTACACATCAGACACTTCCAGGTACACCTCAGACACTCCAAGGTACACCTCAGACACTCCCAGGTACACCTCTGACACTCCCAGGTACACCGCTGTCAATCCCAGGTACACCCCTAACACTCCCAGTTACACCATTGACACTCCCAGGTACACCTCTGACAATCCCAGGTACACCTCAGACAATCCCAGGTACACCTCTGACACTCCCAGGTACTCCTTTGACGCTGCCAGGTACTCCTCCGACACTCCCACGAACACCTCTGACACTCCCAGGTACACCTCCTGACTCACAGGTTGCACAGCTGGGCTCCCAGGTACACCCCTGACACTCCCAGGTACACCGCTGACACTGACAGGTACACCTCCGACACTCCCAAGATCACCTCTGACACTCCCAGGTACACCTATGACAGTCCCAGGTACACCGCTGACACTCCCAGGTACACCCCTGACACTCCCAGGTACACTTCAAACACACCCAGGTACACCTTTGACACTCCCAGGTACACCTCTCATACTCCCAGGTACACCTCTGACACTTCCACATACACCTCTGACACTCCCAGGTACACCAATGATACTACCAGGTACACCTCTGACACTCCCAGGTACACCTCCGATACTCCCAGGTACACCTCCGATACACCCAGGTACACCTCTGACACTCTCAGGAACACCTCTGACACTCCCAGGTACACCTCTGACACTCCCAGGTACACCTCTGACACTTCCAGGTACACCCCTGACACTTCCAGGTACACCCCTGACACTCCCAGGTACACCAATGACACTCCCAGGTACACCTCTGACACTCCCTGGTACACCTCTGACACTCCCAGGTACACCAATGACACACTCAGGTACACCTCTTACACTTCCTGGTTCTCCCCTGACACTCCCAGGTACACCTCAGACACTCCCAGTTACACCTCTGACACTCCCAGGTACTACTCTGACACTCCCAGGTACACCTCTGACACTCCCAAGTACACCACTGACACTCCCAGTTACACCTCCGACACTCCCAGTTACACCTCTGACACTCCCAGGTACACCCCTGACACTCCCAGGTACACCTCTGACCCTCCCAGGAACACCTCTGACACTTCCAGATACACCTCTGACACTCCCAGGTACACCAATCACACTCCCAAGTACAACTCTGACACTCCCAGGTACACCACTGACACTACCAGACACACCTATGACACTCCAGGTACACCCCTGACACTCCCAGTTACACCCCTGACACTCCCAGGTACACCTCTAACAATCCCAGGTACACCTCAGGCACTCCCAGGTACACTTCTGAAACTTCCAGGTACACCCTTGACACTTCCAGGTACACCCCTGAGACTTCCATGTGCACCTCTGACACTTCCAGATACACCTCTGACACTCCCAGGTACACCAATCACACTCCCAAGTACAACTCTGACACTCCCAGGTACACCACTGACACTACCAGGTACACCTCTGACACTCCCAGGCACACCTCTGAAACTCCCAGGTACACCTCTGAAACTCCCAGGTACACCTCTGATACGCCGAGGTATACATCTGACACTCCCAGGTACACCGCTGACACTGCAAGATATACCTCTGACATTCCATGTACACCCCAGACACTTCCAGGTAGACCTCAGACACTCCCCAGGCACACCTCAGATACTCCCCAGGAACACCTTCTGACACCCCAGGCACCTCTGACACTCCCAGGCACTCCTTGACGCTCCCAGGTACTCCTCAGACACCCCAGGTACACACCTCAGGCACTCCCAGGTACACCTCTACACTTCCAGGTACACCACTGACACTTCCAGGCACACCGACACTTGGTGGCACATACTCCAGGCACACACCACAATGACATTCTAGGTACACCACTGACACCCTGGTACACACCCTGACACCCCCAGGCACACCAATGACACCCCAGGTACACCTCTGGACACTTCTGCTGCAGTACACCTCTGACACTCCCCAGGCACACCCCACACCCAGGCACACCCTGACACTCTGGCAACACTGCTGACACCCCTGGTGGTACACCTCTGACACTTCCAGGTACACCCCTGACACTTCCAGGTACACCCCTGACACTCCCAGGTACACCAATGACACTCCCAGGTACACCTCTGACATTCCCTGGTACACCTCTGACACTCCCACTTACACCAATGACACACTCAGGTACGCCTCTGACACTTCCAGGTACACCCTTGACACTTCCAGGTACACCAATGATACTCCCAGGTACACCGCTGACACTCCCAGGTACACCGCTGACACTCCCAGGTAAAGCTCAGACACTCCCAGGTACACCTCTGACACTCCCAGGTACACCTGGGTGACGGAACTTTGTTATTCTCGATCAGGGAACTTTCTTATACTCGATCAGGGGACTTTGTTATACTCGGTAAGGGAACTTTGTTATACTCGATAAGGGAACTTTGTTATACTCAAACAGGCGACTTTATTATACTCGATGAGGGGGCTTTGTTATACTCGATGAGGGGACTTTGTTATACTCGATCAGGGGACTTTCTTATACTCGATCAGGTGACTTTGTTATACTCGATAAGGGAACTTTGTTATACTCCAACAGGCGACTTTGTAATACTCGATGAGGGGACTTTGTTATACTCGATCAGAGGACGTTCTTATTCTCGATCAGGGGCATTTGTTATACTCGATTAGGGGACTTTGTTATAATTGATCAGGGGGTTTTGTTATACTCGATTAGGGGACTTTGTTTTGTTCGATCAGGGGCCTTTCTTATACTCGATCAGGGGACTTTGTTATACTCGATAAGGGAACTTTGTTATACTCAAACAGGCGACTTTGTTATACTCGATGAGGGGACTTTATTATACTCCATGAGGGTCCTTTGTTATACGCGATGAGGGGACTTTGTTATACTCGATTAGGGGACTTTGTTATACTTGATCCGGGGATTTTGTTATACTCGATGAGGGGCCTTTGTTATACTCGAACAGGGGACTTTGTTATACTCGATCAGGGGACTTTGTTATACTCAATCATGGGAATTTGTTATACTCGATTAGAGGGCTTTGTTATACTCAATCAGGGGACTTTGTTAGACCCGACTAAAGGACTTTGTTATACTCATTCAGGCGACTTTCTTATACTCGATCAGGGGACTTTGTTATACTCGATCTGGGGACTTTGTTATACTCGATCAGGAGACTTTGTTATACTCGACAAGGGGGCTTTGTTATACCAGATGAAGGGGCTTTGTTATACACGATCAGGGGCCTTTAGGTATACTCGTTCAGAGGACTTTGTTATACTCGATCTTGGGACTTTGTTATACTCGATCAGGGGCCTTTGTTATACTCGATCAAGTGACTTTGTTATACTCGGTCAAGGGGCTTTGTTATAATCGATCAGGGGACTTTGTTATACATCAATCAGGGGACTTTGCTTTACTCGATCAGGGGACTTTGTTATACTCGATCAGGGGGCTTTGTTATAATCGATCAGGGGACCTTGTTATACTCGATCAGTGGACTTTGCTTTACTCGATCAGGGGACCTTTTTATACTCGACCAGGGGACTTTGTTATACTCTAAAAGGGGGCTTTGTTATACTTTACCAGGGGGCTTTGTTATACTCGATTAGGAGACTTTGTTATACTCGATCAGGGGAATTTCTTACACTCGATCAGGGGACTTTGTTATACTCGATTAGAGGGCTTTGTTATCCCCGAGCAGGGGCCTTTCATATACTCGATCAGGGGGCTTTGTTATACTCGATCTTGGGACTTTGTTATACTCCATTAGGGTCCTTTGTTATACTCGATCAGGGGGCTTTGCTATACTCGATAAGGGGACCTTGTTATACTCGATCAGGGGACTTTGGTTTACTCGATCAGGGGACCTTTTTTACTCGACCAGGGGACTTTGTTACACTCGACCAGGTGACTTTGTTATACTCGAAAAGGGGGCTTTGTTATACTCGAAAAGGGGGCTTTGTTATACTCGATGAGCGGGCTTTGTTATACTCAACCAGAGGAGTTTGTTATACTCGATCAGGGGACTTTGTTATACTCGATTTGGGGGCTTTGTTTTACTCGATCAGGGGACTTTGTTATACTCAAATCAGAGGAATTTGTTATATTCGATCATGGGTCTTTGTTATACTCGATTAGGGACCTTTGTTATACTCGATTAGGGGGCGTTGTTATACTCGATTAGGGGACTTTGTTATACTCGATCATGGGACTTTGTTATATTCGATCAGGGAACTTTGTTATACTCGGTCAGGGGCCTTTGTTATATTCGATGAGGGGACTTTATACTCGACAAGGGGCCTTTCTTATACTCGATCAGGGGACTTTGTTATACTCGATAAGGGAACTTT
>NW_024719252.1:0-17069 GCF_018991925.1 Homarus americanus | reverse complement strand
TGTGTATGTGTGTGTGTGTGTGTGTGTGTGTGTGTGTGTGTGTGTGTGTGTGTGTGTGTGTGTGTGTGTGTGTGTGTGTTGTGTGTGTACAGTGTGTGTGTGTGTGTGTGTGTGTGTGTGTGTGTGTGTGTGTGTATGTGTGTGTGTGTGTGTGTGTGTGTGTGTGTGTGTGTGTGTGTGTGTGTGTGTGTGTGTGTGTGTGTGTGTGTGTGTGTGTGTATGTGTGTGTGTGTGTGTGTGCGTGCGTGAGAGATAGAGATATACAGAGCTACTGGTCTCTAAAGAAAACTATAATTCAAAGAGATAGTCGGCAAGAAAATTCCAATAACGTTACACCCAACCCAAGACAACCTTACCATCACCATCCAGCGAGTGAGACCCAGGCCCAAACTGTGTAGTGAATTCTGTTCTCTTGGACACGCCTTTTCCCCCTTTATCCGACTCCTTCGGCTTCATCTATCCTTCATAGCTTCATCCTTACGCTGTCTTTGAAGGATGGACACCCAATTCATGGTAAGCCACACAGTCTCGGGGTCGATATTTCCTCCTTTTCTTCCCCTTTTCCTCACTCATCTCGTCTTCCTACAAATCTTCGTTCGCCTCCCCATCCCACCTTCCACACCCATATAATCCTCGCCAATCATAAGCTCATCCTCAGTCCTTTACACGAGGAAATACGGTCGAAGTCTCCAGGCTCTCTCTCTCTCTCTCTCTCTCTCTCTCCACCACTTGCCTTCTACCTAGGATACTCAACATCATCTTTCTCTTGCATTAAAACTCCACCAGCTCCATAATCACTAGCATCTACATACAATTTAAACGGTTTTTCATAATTTACAGTAAAAAGTATGGGTGCACTTATAAGTATCTGTTTCAATTTTTTAAACGCGTCATCACAATGAACACTCCACACAAATTTGACTTTCTTTGGCAACAGATTGGTTAATGGTAAAGCAATGGTTGAAAAGTTCTTACAAAACCTACGATAATATCCACTCATACCCAGAAATCTTAATAATTCTCTTCTATTTGTAGGTGCAAGAAATTTCACAGTACTTTCCACCTTAGCATTAATTGGTTTGACACTTCCCTGACCAACAATATAACCTAGATATTCTACAGCAAATTCACTCTTCACAAGGTTTACAGTCAAGCTTGCTTGATTCAATTTGTTAAATACTTCTCTAATTAAATACAAATGTTCTTCCCAAGTTTTTTAATACAGTACAATATCATCTATACACACAGAACAACCTTTAACATCATACAATACTTGATTAACTAATCTCTGGAAAGTACTACCGCTGTTTTCATACCAAAGGGTAACACTTTATGCTGATATAAACCTTCCATAGTCACAAATGAAGACATTTCTTTTGCTCTTTCAGTCAGTGGTACTTCCCAATATCCTTTCAACAAATCCATCTTAGTTACAAATTTAGCATCTCCTATTTGGTCAGTACAATCATCCACTCTAGGAATAGGATATGAGTCAGCTTTGGTTACATTACTGTATTTACTTTTCTGTAATCAGTACAAAATCTATATGAAATACCATCAGGTTTAGTCACCAATACACAGAGTGAACTCCAAGGGCTGTTACTTCTTTCAGTCATATCATTATCAACCATATACTGTACTTCTTGTCTCATTATCTCTCTCATCTTAGGAGTCACTCTATATGGGTGTTGCTTAATGGGTGTTGTATTCTCAGCCTCAACATCATGCTGTAATACCTCAGTTCTCCAAGGAACATCAGAAAACAAAGGCCTAAACTCATGTATAATTTGTATGATTTGATTTCTCTTCTCAGTTCCTAAATGATGAAGTTTCTTTTCTAAATTATTCATCACACCTGAATTATTTAACAGTTTATTTTCACATCTCCCCAACTTCATATCTTCACTTTCATCTATCATCTTTTCATCATCAGACCTAACACATAGACAATTCACCTTGTTATTCATATCATTTTCTGTAGAGTTTCTATCATAATATGGTTTTATCATGTTTACATGCAAAGTTGCGTTTATGTGCTTATGTGCATTTTTCTAGGGGGGGAGGGGGGTCCATAGCTTTCACCAGATTCCCAAAGGGGTCCGTGACTCAAAAAAGGTTAAGAACCACTGCACTAGAGGATGTATAGTCAGTCCATAGGCTAACAACCTCCTGACAGCTGACAGGTGTTTATTTCAATACCACTGTTCCCATTAAAACTGGTTTGATCAAAACACAGCTTCAAAATTACAACAAAATATAATAAATATGTGTTCAAAAGCCGCAAATCAATTCACTCAGAATAATGTTACCTCCACCAAACACAATACTCTCTCACTGCTATAATATTCTTTAGACTATAATGAACATATTGCACTTTAGTTAACACCACAATTATCCATGATTGCCTAGAAAATAATAGATAAATGTGCACCACACAAGTTTGACCCTCCTATCCTCAACCTAGCTACAGAGAGAGCCACCAGAACCAAAACAATGTTCCAATGCTTTCTTGTTTCATCAACATACAATTTCTAATTCCTTTTATGCTTCACAACTGCTTCTTACAGTCTTTCATAACTGTATAAAAAATAAGAATACATTCTACAAAGTTTACATAATGAAACAAATACTAGTATACATACTTATATAAAACAATCAAGAACTTTTTCAAAGTCTTTACCATAGGCTTTGAAATTCGATTCTAAAGAAAAACGGGAAACAACAGAAACTAAATACAATAGGGGGACGACCGTAACATTATGTTATGTTATGTTAGGCTATTTTAGGTTAGGTTAGGTTAGGTTAGGTTAGGTTAGGTTAGGTTAGTATCCCAGTGATAATTAGTTAACATTGTCTTAGCTTAGATACTTATCTTTTGTGTAATTGTTTTGGTTTGCTAGATGTATTACCTACGCTCACTATATATATTTAATAGGATGTTACCTACGCTTACTATATATATTCATTAGGTTTAGTGAAATAAAGATAAAGAGTAATAGTTTTGGATATTATTGACTATACATTGATATGTATAATATGTATTAAAGTAAGGTATATCATAGGAGTGAAAGGAAGATATTGTTTGTTATTGTAATGAAATGTTAATGGTGGTGTTTACTTTCTTATGTGAAGTTCATTTTGGTACATTTTAAGTGGCTATTTGAGAACGACTAGTTTTAGTAAGAAAAGTCCTGTTATTTATAAAAGTAAAAATAAACATTTATTTTATTTTTGTTTACATTTTTTTTTATTTATTTTTTATTTCTTTTATTTATTTATTTATTTTTTATTTTTTTATTTTTTTGCCTCACTCGGCCTCTTCTTCGTTTGGGACGGCTCTTGGGTATTTATTTAAGGCCGCTATCCCCCCAAACGTGCTTATAAGCATTTGGGTATTATTAGTTGTGTTGGGTATCGCCATTAACTCAGTCCCCTCGGGACAGTTTTCTGTAAAATAGGCGAGTTCAGGGGACTCGTCCCATAGCACGACAACTTTGACGGCACCATCCTCCATGGCCGCTCGAACTTCATCACCAAAGCAGACCATGTCCGGTTCATCGACCCTGAGTTTTTCAAATATGGAACTGAGGACAGTGTTAGACTTTTCCAAAAGCATGTGCTGGCGGAGGTCCCGTGTGCCGTTGATGGCCTCCCTCAGACCTTGACGGCCGGAGTATGAGGTGTTTATTACAGATCTTACAGCACTCTTCAAGAGCTGAGGGAGACGCTCAACCAATTGGTCCTTCAGCTGACCAGGACCCCCTACCACCAGGGCCTGAACCTGCACGGTCGCCTTATTTTCAGTCATAAAATAATCTTCGCTGAGAGCAATTACTTTCTTCACCAGCAATTGTCTCTTTTCCAGGCGGATGCGCTGGAACCTGGGAGCGGACTGGCCACCTCTGCCGTGCTTTTTTGGAATGTCCACGTTCTCATGGTGGTGGACTTTTAGTCCATTTTCAGAGAGCGTTCCACGGGCAACCGCTGACCCATCGATGACGATGTAGCCAACGCCTCCCTCTTGGGAGATGAGTAATTGGTGCAGTGAGTGCGTGGAGAATGTCTTGCTGACATCGTATTTAAATTCTTGAACTGGTTGAGGAGGTGTTAACGTCCGGCGAAGGCGACTCACCTCGCCGGTTGCTTTGTTGAGAACTGATTGGCCGTAAAACACTAAAAGCCCATGGGGTGGCATGGCATTGACTGTGGATAGCATATCCACAGCGCTCTTCAGTGCTTCTTGCACTGAAGAGCGGTTGGAAACGGACTTTATGTTGGCCGCGCGGCTTTGTTCATCCTTGATTCTATTTTTGACGAGTATCAGGGAGGAAGATGATGGGAGGTGAAGGCTTAATACAGACGAAGTCCGGAGAGCCTCCAGATTCTCCAACTCCTTGAGAGCTTCTCTGAATTGGACAAGTTGAACCCGATCCATTTTGAAAGTAATAATAATATTAATATCTGGTTCGTCTGGTGACCTAAACTTGAAATTTAGGGAGAGATTACAAAATATAAAAAAGTGAGGTTGGAATTTTGTTCCTCAGCTTCATACTGAACATGTTATAGTGTAGTAGTAGCAGTAGAAGTTGAGATGCTGTAGTAATATAGTGAACATATTGTAGTAGCAGTAGAAATGCTGTAGCAAGATAGTAAAGACATTATAGTAATAGTAGTAGTAGTAGTTGAGATGCTGTAGTAATATAGTAAAGACATTGTAGTAGTAGTAGTTAAGATGCTGTAGTAATATAGTAAAGATATTGTAGTGGTAGTAGTAGTTAAGATGCTGTAGTAGTAGTAGTTAAGATGTTGTAGTAGTAGTAGTTAAGATGTTGTAGTAATATAGTAAAGATATTGTAGTGGTAGTAGTAGTTAAGATGCTGTAGTAGTAGTAGTTAAGATGTTGTAGTAGTTAAGATGCTATAGTAATATAGTAAAGATGTTGTAGTAGTAGTAGTTAGTAGTAGTAGTTAAGATGCTATAGTAATATAGTAAAAGATGTTGTAGTAGTAGTAGTTAAGATGCTGTAGTAATATAGTAAAGACATTGTAGTAGTAGTAGTTAAGATGTTGTAGTAGTGCAGTTAAGATGCTGTAGTTAAGATGTTGTAGTAGTAGTAGTTAAGATGCTATAGTAATATAGTAAAGACATTGTAGTGGTAGTAGTAGTTAAGATGTTGTAGTAGTAGTAGTTAAGATGCTGTAGTAATATAGTAAAGACATTGTAGTAGTAGTAGTTAAGATGTTGTAGTAGTAGTAGTTAAGATGCTGTAGTAATATGGTAAAGACGTTGTAGTAGTAGTAGTTAAGATGTTGTAGTAGTAGTAGTTAAGATGCTATAGTAATATAGTAAAGACGTTGTAGTAGTAGTAGTTAAGATGTTGTAGTAGTAGTAGTTAAGATGCTGTAGTAATATAGTAAAGACGTTGTAGTAGTAGTAGTTAAGATGTTGTAGTAGTAGTAGTTAAGATGCTATAGTAATATAGTAAATACGTTGTAGTAGTTAAGATGCTGTAGTAATATAGTAAAGACATTGTAGTAGTAGTAGTTAAGATGTTGTAGTAGTAGTAGTTAAGATGCTATAGTAATATAGTAAAGACGTTGTAGTAGTAGTAGTTAAGATGCTGTAGTAATATATAGTAAACATATTGCAGTAGTAGTAGTTAAGATGTTGTAGCAGTAGTAGTTAAGATGCTATAGTAATATAGTTAAGATGTTGTAGTAGTAGTAGTTAAGATGCTGTAGTAACATAGTAAAGACATTGTAGTAGTAGTAGTTAAGATGTTGTAGTAGTAGTAGTTAAGATGCTATAGTAATATAGTAAAGACATTGTAGTAGTAGTAGTTAAGATGTTGTAGTAGTAGTAGTTAAGATGCTATAGTAATATAGTAAAGACGTTGTAGTAGTTAAGATGCTGTAGTAATATAGTAAAGATTTTGTAGTAGTAGTAGTTAAGATGCTGTAGTAGTAGTAGTTAAGATGCTGTAGTAGTAGTAGTTAAGATGCTGTAGTAATATCGTAAAGACATTGTAGTAGTAGGGTGTGTCATAGGAGGGAAGATCAGCTAAAACTAATGGCCCATCACTTTTTTGGTAGATTTTAGTGTATATAAACAGAAAATAATTTCAGTTTCAATATTTTGCAACCTTTTGATTGGTAAATTTTAGCGTGAAATTTATCGAAAATCTAACGTACAGCTGCATTAGTGCATTACAATTAAATAGTGAACATTGCTTTTGACTTTATTCTTTAACAACCCAACTAACAATATTTTTTTTTTTTTTTTTCTTGTTTCAGATTCTGATGCATTTATAAGTTGATAATATTTTGATGCTGCTTTGTGTCAGGACGAGGAACCAATCCAGCCATCTCAGTCACTATCTTGGGTCTGGGAGAGAGCTCCTGAAGCCGGAGTTGCCTACATTGACAGGATGCTTTGAGATACGGTGTTTTAATCAGGCAAATCAGTGAAAAGAACCAAAGAACTTCTACACAAACAAAGACATTGCTAGTGATATGACCAAAGCTGTCTTGGCACAGTACACTCTGGCTAACGCTCAGTTCAAGCCTCCAGTCATAACAAGTCAGAAGAAGATTAGTGAGAGACTGCTAGCCAGTTAGGAAAAGGCAAGAGATATCTCTCTTGGGAGAGGAAAACTTGCAGTTAAGGACAGCTTTGCCAAGCAACTGGACCAGTTATTTGACATAATTACTTGCAAGTGCCCAATTGTTCTCTGTCCTGAGTTTGGATGCGATTGTGACTGTAAATCCGAGGCCCACATCTCCTGTATTTGCAAGCGTGAACTGAAGATTCCTGTGATCGAACTGGCATTTGTCAAAGCACAGAGAGAGAAGACTGGCAGTATAGGGGCTCTCATGATTTCTAGCCAAGATATTCCGGAGTCCAAGAGACAGGAGGCTGCCACAGAGAGACAGAAGAGGAGAAGAGTTGCCGAGGAAAAGAGACTTGAGAAGGCCCAGGGTGAGGTAAAAAAGGCCGATGATTGGAGTCAAGCTGATTCAGAGTTTAATGACTTCCCCATGGCTGATCCGAGTGCTGACCAGGAGAATGGTGACTTTGTCCCTAACCCAGAAAATAATGATCCCAAACCTTCCAGGCATAAGATTCGAAATAGGAAAGATATCGAGCATAGCTCTGGCCAGCATGCGACACCACACTGGTCTCAGAGAAACTGCAGAGATAGCAACAGCTGCCTGGATTGACGGTGGTTTGATAACACCTGATGATGTTCACCTGGTGATAGATCATAACAAAGTAAGGAGAGCTCAGGAGAAACTTGTCAGTAACCTAGAAGAGGAGTTTGATAAGGGGATAAGAGAAAATGGAATCAATTGTTTGTTCTTTGATGGGAGAAGGGATGACACTAAAGTGTTCATGAAAGTTGGAGATTCTGACAAGTTGTTCCCTGCCATGGTGAAGGAGGAACACTACTCCTGCTGCAGTGAACCAGGAGGGAATTTGTGGCATTTCACTCCAGAGAAAGATGACATCAGGAAACCAGCTGAGATAGTGGCAGATAACATTGTGAACTGGCTCAGAGAGAGGAACGTAGACCAGCAATGAAGAATATATATTATATATTCTTCATTGCTCTGCTTATTGTATTAGTATAAGAATAAATAAGTAACAAAGATATACAAGAGGAGTGAATTATTCATTATAAAATAGCTTTTATACATTAACCAATACTGTATATTAAGAGAAGTGAAGCTCTAATATATAAGCAGCTTACAAACTTTATATAACAGAGACACCGTGACCTTACGGGGGGACTGACCATCAGGTTCTGCTGGTTCTGGGTACAAGTCTGAAAAAATTTTCCGATGTCTCTTTGTTTAAGTTAAATTTCCCCCCAAAAATAATACTTTAACAAATCTCTTTTAACCTACAGAATCCAACATTTCAGGTTTAATTATAAATCAGATCATAATATCAGTGTTTACATATACACAAGAGTTGAGGCGTTTTCTTGTGTTGATGACAGCAGCACAATCTCGGGTGCCAGTGACGTCGGCCTATGGTAAATTCGGTCAAGTAACCTCGGCCCGCATCCAGTGGTAACCTCGGCCCACATCCAGTGAAAACCTCGGGTCACATCTAGTGGTAACCTCGGCCTACATTCAGTGGTGACCTCGGCCCATTTTAGTGATTTCGTCCCATCATAATATTAGCCGAGATCACCATCAATAATTTTCTTTTGTAATAGTTAAGCCATATGAAAAGTACCCAATGGTTAGGTTAGGTTAGGTTAGGTTAGGTAAAAAGTTTAAAAGTAGTGAAATTAAAGATAAAGATCAAGTACACACGCACACTAATTGATCACCATGGAGTGGTATAAGGAGCTCTGGTGCACCTGAAAGGGGTGACATAACGAGGCTATTGTAAGGCTGGCAGATAAGGTCAAATATTATACCTTTCTATTTACATGTATAAGAAACTATGATGAAAATATTTGCCTAGATAACGGTGGACATCCCTCAAGTACCAAAAAACAAATATTACAATTCTTAGAGAGTGACATCCCGATCACCCATGAAACTCTTACATCACGAATATACATAAATTTATTGAAACATACTCGTTGGTTTTTGAGATAATTTGATGAAATTTATTAATACATAGAGAACTTTATACATACGGTACGGATACGTGAATAAAAACATGCATGTAAAGGTAATCATATACATACCTGCCTACTGAGATACTGTACTGATCCTAGGAGCTTTTATACTCGACATTTCAGATTTTTCTTGTTGTTATATAAAGACCAACGGCGTGTGTATTCGGGAAGTATTGTAACAGGTAAAAAATATATACGGTATACGGTATATTTAAAAAAAAAAGGGGGGGGGGAAGGTAGTGAAACTTGGCGTGTGGTAACCGCAGAATTTTACCCCACCACCCCCGGTAATTGACGATACACACAACTGCTGGTCTAATGTGTTGTTGCTTTTTACAATCTTTACCCTTGGGTGATGTTCCTTAACTCGCATAATGGTATGTGTTATATACTTTATTAATGCAGCTCTGAGTTTTGATATTCGAGAATAAAAAGAAGTAATTCACCTCATAATTATCAGCTCAATGAGGTATTACAGGAAGTGGATGTATTTTCTATGTAATGTTATGTATAATATCTTAGTAATGAATGTCATAAATAAAAGACCAGATAATGTTGTTAACAAAGGGGTCGTCAACTTGTGCTAAGGGGGAGGACGTCTCTGGATTATGTTGTCGAGGCTGTTAGGTAAAACTAGACTCGGGAGCAAGGTGTTGTGGGAGTATATTTTAGAATCAGCTCTTCTCTATCAGGTTAACATAATTATTACAACAGCTGAATATCACTGGGCGAGTTTTTAGTCGAATCGTCTACTGCTTCAGTATTAGTGATATAATTTTTCAATTAATTTACATATCTTTTGTATAAATAGATTTATATTTTCATAACAAACAAAATGATACTATACGAAAAATTTTCTTTTTTTTTTGCTCTCGGAACAGAATTTAATGTGTAGGCAAATATTACTCGTGTAAATCGCCACGTGTCGAAGACCCATCAAGATGCTTCACACATGATGGATCAGTTAATACTTGAGAGAGTAAGAAGAGGCGACACATAACACAACAAAGAGGCAAAATCTTTCTGACAGAACTATTAGGAACAAAATTAAGCTGTAATAAACTTTTCTCAGACTTTTTTCATCTTACTGCTTGTGTGAGTCAGCTCTGAAAGTGTCTAAAGAATCTTCTAGATATTAAATTATAAGTTGAAATGGAAAGCAACAAGGAAATATTGTTAAGCAGAAGAGACAAAAATAAATCCACTTTGAAATTTAAGCCAAATTACAAAATACATTTTACAGTCCAACAAAAAATTTAAAGAACTCTTTTGACGTCATGTAAATTGTTTTATGAATATCCAAAATTTTATGTTGTATGTAATTTACATTTTATTTGTGGGTTGGCTATCGTGTTGCTATCAACTGATAATAGAATTTAGAGCACGTCATCATTTATTTGATCAGTATATAGTTGATTCACTTATTTTTATTTTTCCTGAATATACATATATTATCAATCTTTTCTTTCGTTTTCTGTAAATTTAAATACCAACAAATCTTTCTCATCCCAGGTTGATATTCTCAACACCACATACAGTGAGGACACACTCGCCGCCACGTATATATATATATATATATATATATATATATATATATATATATATATATATATATATATATATATATATATATATATATATATATATGCAAATAAATCACTGTAGGTGCGTGTGATCAGGTATATGCTGATAACCACAGGAAGAAGAAAAACACGAAGTTCCAAGCGCTGTGTAATTCACATCTTCAGGTGAGTACAGACTTCGTGTTTTCTTCTTCTTAGGTTATCAGTATATATATATATATATATATATATATATATATATATATATATATATATATATATATATATATATATATATATATATATATATATATATATATATATATATATATATATATATATATATATATATATATATATATATATATATATATATATATATATATATATATATATATATATATATATATATATATATATATATATATATATATATATATATATATATATATATATATATATATATATATATATATATATATATATATATTATTTATCATTGCCAAAATTATATTTCTTGGTCAAAAGATCAAAAGTGAAGATTACCACTCACTGATTTAGTACCTCGTTTGGGTGCAAGTTTACCGATGTGTTTTTATTGAGAATGTTACTCATGAAGATATGAGTTTATTTTCCTTATAAGATAACTCTTCTTTGTCAATGTTTTATATTTAGATAAATTAGGTTATCGACTATGTAGAAGCAATTCGGGACTAATATGAGAGACGCTCCTGCAATATCGGTTACAATGATATACGGCGACTATTACAATACAGGACGGTGGCAGTGAGTGAGACGAATTTGCTGGACGGAATAAGAGGGTGAAAGATAGTGTAGTGTACAGTACATGGGAGTAGAGAGGTAGAAATACTGAGAGAGAGAGATGCTGTTATTGGGTATAGACAAGAGAAGAGGGATAGAACAACTTTCAATGTTTTGGTCAGATAGGGAGACATGTGATAATATATGAATCAATTTGCGTACGATCATTATGGAATAGGTTGAAGATAGACTAAATCGAGACCAGAATAACTGTTGGGTAAGTTTGAACGAAGAATATGAAACAAAACACAAAAACAAGCTCTTTGATTAATCGAGCTGAAATGTGTTGTTCAGCGAGAGAGGTAATACTTTGTCGGTGCTGGTGATCTGAATACAAGGGTGTGGGTGTGGGTGGAGGAAATGGTAGTGGTGGTGTGGGCAGTTGAGGTATACAGAACGGAAATGTATTTGAGGTTTCCTCTTTGTACATAATGTATTATAGTACTACACACAGGGAGAAGGGCTCTGAAACTGTCGTGGTTGAGCAAGTTTGTTCTGGAAGTAAAGCAAATAACATAAAACTGATAGAAGGATTATTCAATAGTTGTTTACATCACTACTCTGCTGCAAGTTACAGTTAGTATATGATAGAGATTCAGGAGGTGAAGTCCGTTCGAGAGGTCCAGGTTGGAAAAGTTTGATAGCGATTATATTCGGTTTACTTCCAGGATATGTACTGTCAATATCAAATAGAAAGTGTAGGGAGAGATTACACAGGCATCGTTTTCAAGGCGACCCATCACCAAAGAGTGAAGATACATTTGCAACAAGATGTTTTAAACTCCAGGAAGCTGTGACATAGGAAAAACATTGTGAAATGGAGAGTTCCAAGAAGTGCTGTTCCGGGATATGAATATCGGATATTGAGAGATACGGTAAATGCCGATAGATGGTGCAAGATGCTGGCACTATCGACGGTAGTTCGTCAACACAGCGACTTTGGAAATATATACTGTATAGACTAGAGAGAATAGGGAGATGTCACTGTAGTACCGGAAGTGTTAGGGTAAGGTTATAATTGTGGATTAATTTGATTGCTCTCCTCTGCTCTGCACCAAGTAGTGGTGACAAAGTGCCACGACACCACATCCTGCCCACATATGACAGCAGTAATTAATCTGGGTGAGCATCTGTTTCACGTAAACGCTTGCCAACTGTTTACCGGTTGAATAAGACATAAAATTGGGCCTGATGGATATGCCAAAATCAATGTTGAAATGTACTTTAGTTTATTTGGTGCGTTGGTGGAAACAACGGTGGATAGATCCCACTAGTGACTAAACTATCCAAGCGAGATCCTCCGGAAGAGATGATGTCTGTTGTCTACCACTGAAAACTTTATTTTGAGTGACTGAGGCAGTCAGAAGGGCTGAATCATCTGTATAAGAATGAACTGTTGTTTGTTGTCGGGGGAAAGTGGGCCATATGCAGAGAAAAAATATTAAAGTTACTGGAGCTGTGTCTAGTAAAAGCTCAGGATCTGTATGACATTACACCAAACGGGGCGGACATAGTGGAAGGATTAATACAGCGTCTGATGTTGAGGTGTGAAACATGAGGTTACAATAATAGAATGACAAGACACAAACTAACTTGGAAATAATTATCTTGAAGTTCGGGTGAGGAAGATCAAGAGAAGACAGAGTGAGGACTGTAACATTAAAAGATCATTTGGTAGAGAGATAAATGTCTGAATAAGTAAAGCAGAGATTGTGTTGATGTTTGAAATTATGGAGATAATGGAATAGGATGACTGAATAATTGAGGCAGATAGAAGACAAGTAGATACGAGGAGAGCAGTAGATATACAGTGTAGTAGGCAGCTGTCAAACAGGGAGGTACTACCGCCTGGGAAGATATTGGAAGCATAATGTGTTGTCTAATGGTAGACCCTGCTGCCATATGGCATCACGAATATTGTGACCAAGTCCCAGGTTGCTCATCTGACTTTCTGCCTCATTTACACACAATTGCAGGGTCTCAATTGTTTCTCTTACATGATAACACAACATACATATACTGTAGTGTAGCGTTTCCCACTATTGATTTTTTTCTTTGTATTTCTTTATTATTATTATTATTATTATTAGTGTTGTTATTATTATTACTATCATTATCATTTTATTTCCTATGAATTACTGTATTATTATTATTATTATTTTTGTTATTATTATTATTATTATTATTATTATTATTATTATTATTATTATTATTATTATTATTATTATTTTTATTTTTAAATTTCATTTTTATTTTTATTTTTATTATTATTATTATTATTATTATTATTATTATTATTATTATTATTATTATTATTATTATTATTATTATTATTATTATTATTATTTTTGTTTTTGTTTTTATATTTTCGCCCCCAGGTCCCGATGTGGGTCAGTGACCTGTGCCCGGGTGGGCTGATCCCCGTACAAAAACAAAAACAAAAAAACCCTCCGTGTATGATTTGAGAGACGAAGAAATCTGGGGTTGTTTTTATGATCCATTTTGATAGTCAGCGACAAACGACTTACTGTATTTGTGGTCCATAAAGCGAATAAAGACAGTTTATGTTGTTTAAGAGCATTTCCGTTTACAATAATATTTCATCATAACACAGTACTGAACATTGTAACTGTAAATACTTGTCTTTATGAATAACATTGCACATCTTATCTGGGGTCATTACGTAACTGACAGTATGTCTGTTTTTCAGTGTCGAATGGTCGGTCAGTCGACATATACTTCACACCTTGTCAGGACCCATCACTTACCTTCCCACACCTCCGACAGTTTTATAGGTAATACTTTAAGATGAGGAAACCATTAGTGTCCCGCCAGCTTGTCTGGACACAAACCCATAAATTTGGTGGTGAGGGAACGCTAGACAAGACTAAGTACACAGCCCATCAGTTAATGCCTTGGCTTCTTGCCAAAAGTTAACCACCAGCACTTAATTTGACAAACATATTGGATATAACTAAACTACGTAATCTTTTAAATGCGGGAGTCAATTACTGTAATGCGGTGATAAGGTGATAACTGAGGCCTGTGTTGTCGCCACAACTAAGAGGGGCTTCATAACGTTCCACAAAACAAACTATAAATAACAATACTTCCCCTGTAGGATCGATATATTTATTAAGGAAGGTCTTAGTTTTCGTAGCAAAAAGTCCAGGAATAAAGATCATTTTAGTTAAGACGCAAAGACAAATCCCCGCTTCTCACTCAATTTAGGTAATGCAGTTGTTAGTAAACTGCTTCCCGCCTGAGTTAATGTGTATGAACATAACACTCTTACACCTGCTGTGTGTGCACTGTGCCGCACAGATGTCCCTCTTACATACCTGGACAGATATATTTACTTTAATAATTTATCTATTCAGGTAATTAGCGAAAATGTAGAAAATAATTCATATAATCTTCTTATTTGTTTATTTCGAACATTATATCCAGCATTTTGAGCGAGTACACGTAATGAAATATGATTTATGTATTTGATAATGTTTTTCGAATCAATTTCCAAGAAGGATTACTTGTATATTTCATTCATAATCCTTGGTTTTAACAAAATTAACATATGTGTCAAACAGATGAAAAAAAAGGGTTTTACCCGGAAATAAATGTTTAACAGTCAATAAGAAAGCCTACAGCTACCTTCCTTATGTAACGCTGATGGCTTATCCTCGGTATGTAAGATTATACGCTGTGAGACTTACAGCTAAGACTCCTGGAGTGAGCTTTAGTTAATGACAAAGTTCATAAGTGAGTGGGGGGTGAGTGGTGGCCAAGACGTGGAGGAGGGGGATATGTGGTGACCAAAACGTGGAGGAGAGGAGTGAGTGGTGGCCAAATCATGGTGGAGGGAGGTGAATGGTGGCCAAGACATGGAGGAGGGAAGTGCGTGTGGCCAAGACGTGGAGGAGGGAGGTGAGTGGTGGCCACGACGTGGAGGAGGGAAGTGCGTGTGGCCAAGATGTGGAGGAGGGAGGTGAGTGATGACCAAGACGAGGAGGAGGGAGGTGAGTGGTGGCCAAGACGTGGAGGAGGGAGGTGGTGTGGCCAAGACGTGGAGGAGGGAGAGGTGTGTGGCCAAGACGGCAACAGTGTGTAAGAGCCAGTACTTGCCAACAGTGTGTAAGAGCCAGTACTTGCCAACAGTGTGTAAGAGAGAGCCAGTACTTGCCAACAGTGTGTAAGAGCCAGTACTTGCCAACAGTGTGTAACAAAGAGCCAGTACATGCCCATGAGTACTTGCTAACAGTACATAACAGACAGTAAGATGACTGACAGAGGTGTTAGTAAACTGACAGGTGATGAAGAGGACAAACTAACATACGACTGTCAACGCCTCAGTGTATCACTTTGGACGGGCGGCCATTTTGTGACGGCATCCAAAATATGTGATGAGTGGCCGCCTAAGTTGATAAAGTAAGATGAGGTTGTTTGAACACTTGATGCAACCAAATGTGATACTCTTTGTTACACTGAGAAACATTACACCTGGCAGCTGATAACACACACACACACACACTCAATGCTTGTAATGATAACAGCCCAAATTCACAGGGTTTTTTTTCTGAGATTCAGAATAAGATAATTTTGCCCCCATTTGTTTCAAGTCCATGATTTTTTTTGACGATATATTGACGAGGCAGGTCTTGGTGATGCACAGTTGTAGATCCTGGACCTACAGAGTCATTAGTGGAATTTGGGGGAAAAAAAGTGCATCACATAACAGAGACACCAGTAGACTTCATGGTGTTTCAATGTTGCCAGCAGACTTACGATAAGAACAAGTACACTACCGCTCACTAACACAAAGGAACTTGTGGGAGCAGCATCTACCAAATTTGAACCAGATTACACAAAGCTTCCCTACGAGTCTTAAGTAACCATTTCCTTTGTATTGTTGAAAGTGAAATATATTTAACTACGCTCAGTAATATACATTTTCACCCAATAGGTCACTTAAATTTGTCTTGTATACAGTACTTGTGTAAACATGCGGTTTAATTCCACACTTCTTATAATGCCCAGTTCCTGTTGGATTTTTTCTTCTGAATTTAACACATATTGCTTAATGACACTGTGATGACTGCGGCCGGTGAGGTAACTACACATCCCAACTACTACCTTTATAACTACACTAAACCTCACAGCGTCATAACAAGCAGTAGAGGTTATCAAAATACTCTACTACAACACCCGCTCCTAGAACCAACCTAAGGGCAAGTCAGGGAAGGGTCAGGGCAGGGTCAGGTCAGGTCAGGTCATGGGAGGGCAGGGCAGGGCAGGGCAGGGCAGGTCAGGGCAGGGCAGGGCAGGGCAGGGCAGGATCAGATCAGGGCAGGGCAGGGTAGGGCAGGGCAGGGTAGGGCAGATATAGAAGCTCTACTGACAGGAAACACAACACTCAATATTGTCTTCACCAGTATACCTCAGCTCAAGACTCCAAGACACAGGTGTATATTACTGAATCAAGACTCAACGTACAGGTAGCAGAGGTGAGATAACCGAGACAAGTGTATGACAAGTGTGTGACAGGTGTGTGACAGGTGTGTAACGTTACTCGCAGCGATAAAATAAATAATGAATATCTACCTGACCACAATACGTTGACCACATTACACTGATCTCACCATGAAGACCACACCATGAAGACCACACCATGAAGCCCTGTTCAACCATCTTCCCGTAGGCTTCCACCTCACCTGTATGAAGGGGGGGGGTTAGTTCCGCTCAGGTATGTGTGAAAAGTAAACAAAGAAATAATCGTGGCCAGAAAACAACAGTGATGTGAATTGAGGAAGTTGTGGTTGGGAGGTCACTGAGAGGAAGTGTCGTATTGCTCATCAGTCAGTTGTTTCTCGTTTGTGTTGTTGTTGTTGTGGTGGTTGTTGTTGTGGTGGTTGTGGTTGTTGTGGTGGTTGTGGTTGTTGTGGTGGTGGTGGTGGTTGTTGTGGTGGTTGTGGTTGTTGTTGTGATGGTGGTGGTGGTTGTTGTGGTGGTGGTGGTTGTGGTTGTTGTGGTGGTGGTGGTGGTGGGTTGTT
>NW_024719251.1:0-2980 GCF_018991925.1 Homarus americanus | reverse complement strand
GGAAAACAGAGCAACCAGTCAGCACAACACCCCATCTTATGCTTTGCTGTTGGATATTTATTCTCCATTTCATTGTTCAAGTTGCGATAATACTGAAAATGCTATGGGCAGTGTGTATTTTATTTAACATCATATCTCCCAGAGTTTAAAATAGTGAAACGAGAATAAATATTCAACAGCAAAGCATAAGTTGGGGTGTTGTGCTGACTGATTGCTCTGTTCTCCTATTGGCTGTAATTTTATGACGTCACATCTTACTCCACCAATCACGTTTAAGTAAGGGATTACTGGACGAATGCAAAATGTACGACAAAAATATGAAGTTCTTGGGGTAAAGCTGCATGTGGAAGGGCCCCTGGGGGCGCCGTCGCCCCTGGCAGAGATCCTGCTGCCCCTGGAAAGACACCCACTGCCACTAGGAGGGCGCCACTGCTCCCAGGGACCCTGCCAACGCCTGTGGCTCACAATAGGTCCTCCTAGGGGAGGCGGCGCCCCAAAAAAATGGATACTGGTGTCGTAAATATTGCATTCTTTCAGTAATCTCTTACTTAACTGTGATTGGTGGAATAAGAGGTAACGTCATCAAATTACAGCCAATAGGAAAACAGAGCAACCAGTCAGCACAATACCCCAACTTATGCTTTGCTGTTGGATATTTATTCTCCTTTTCATTGTTCAGGTTGCGATAATACTGAAAATGCTATGGGCAGTGTGTATTTTATTTAACATCATATCTCCCAGAGTTTAAAATAGTGAAACGAGAATAAATATCCAACAGCAAAGAAGGGTTGGGGTAACGGTAGTTGACTGGATTGCTCTGTTCTATTACGAATGAGATGTTAAGATCTTACTCCACCAATCACGCTTAGTGGGATTACTGACCTAATGCAAAAATGGCTAAAAAAATATGGAAGTTCTTTGGGGTAAAGCTGCATGGAAGGCCCCTGGGGCGTGCCAAGTACTCTGGCAGATCCTGCCGCCCTGGAAAGACACCCATCAAAACATTTCAGGAGGGCGCCACTGCTCCCAGGGACTTCATGCCACGCCTGTGGCCTGGCCAATAGGTCCTCCTAGGAGGCGGCTCAAAAAAAATGGATACTGGTGTCGTAAATATTGCATTCTTTCAGGTAATCTCTTGATTATTCAGATTGGTGAATATATATCGCCATATTCATAGCCATGAAAATAGTCAAGACACCCCAACTTATGCTTTGCTGTTGGATATTTATTCTCCTTTTCATTGTTCAGGTTGCGATAATACTGAAAATGCTATGGGCAGTGTGTATTTTATTTAACATCATATCTCCCAGAGTTTAAAATAGTGAAACGAGAATAAATATCCAACAGCAAAGCATAAGTTGGGGTGTTGTGCTGACTGATTGCTCTGTTCTCCTATTGGCTGTAATTTTATGACGCCACATCTTACTCCACCAATCACGTTTAAGTAAGGGATTACTGGACGAATGCAAAATGTACGACAAAAATATGAAGTTCTTGGGGTAAAGCTGCATGTGGAAGGGCCCCTAGGGGCGCCGTCGCCCCTGGCAGAGATCCTGCCGCCCCTGGAAAGACACCCACTGCCACTAGGAGGGCGCCACTGCCCCCAGGGACCCTGCCAACGCCTGTGGCTCACAATAGGTCCTCCTAGGGGAGGCGGCGCCCCAAAAAAATGGATACTGGTGTCGTAAATATTGCATTCTTTCAGTAATCTCTTACTTAACTGTGATTGGTGGAATAAGAGGTAACGTCATCAAATTACAGCCAATAGGAAAACAGAGCAACCAGTCAGCACAACACCCCAACTTATGCTTTTGCTGTTGGATATTTATTCTCCTCATTGTTCAGGTTATGATAATACTGAAAAATGCTATACAGTGTGTGTTTTTATTTAACATCATATCTCCCAGAGTTTAAAATAGTGAAACGGAGAATAAATATCCAACAGCAAAGCATAAGTTGGGGTGTTGTGCTGACTGATTGCTCTGTTCTCCTATTGGCTGTAATTTTATGACGTCACATCTTACTCCACCAATCACGTTTGAGTAAGGGATTACTGGACGAATGCAAAATGTACGACAAAAATATGAAGTTCTTGGGGTAAAGCTGCATGTGGAAGGGCCCCTGGGGGCGCCGTCGCCCCTAGCAGAGATCCTGCCGCCGATGGAAAGACACCCACTGCCACTAGGAGGGCGCCACTGCTCCCAGGGACCCTGCCAACGCCTGTGGCTCACAATAGGTCCTCCTAGGGGAGGCGGCGCCCCAAAAAATGGATACTGGTGTCGTAAATGTTGCATTCTTTCAGTAATCTCTTACTTAACTGTGATTGGTGGAATAAGAGGTAACGTCATCAAATTACAGCCAATAGGAAAACAGAGCAACCAGTCAGCACAACACCCCAACTTATGCTTTGCTGTTGGATATTTATTCTCCTTTTCATTGTTCAGGTTGCGATAATACTGAAAATGCTATGGGCAGTGTGTATTTTATTTAACATCATATATCCCAGAGTTTAAAATAGTGAAACGAGAATAAATATCCAACAGCAAAGCATAAGTTGGGGTGTTGTGCTGACTGATTGCTCTGTTCTCCTATTGGCTGTAATTTTATGACGTCACATCTTACTCCACCAATCACGTTTAAGTAAGGGATTACTGGACGAATGCAAAATGTACGACAAAAATATGAAGTTCTTGGGGTAAAGCTGCATGTGGAAGGGCCCCTGGGGGCGCCGTCGCCCCTGGCAGAGATCCTGCCGTCCCTGGAAAGACACCCACTGCCACTAGGAGGGCGCCACTGCTCCCAGGGACCCTGCCAACGCCTGTGGCTCACAATAGGTCCTCCTAGGGGAGGCGGCGCCCCAAAAAAATGGATACTGGTGTCGTAAATATTGCATTCTTTCAGTAATCTCTTACTTAACTGTGATTGGTGGAATAAGAGGTAACGTCATCAAATTACAGCCAATAGGAAAACAGAGCAACCA
>NW_024719250.1:0-17281 GCF_018991925.1 Homarus americanus | reverse complement strand
GTACATACATCACCCCCCACACACACACACTCAATACTTTCCCATACCCACCACTCCATCCAGCTGGTCAACGCCCTACAATGAGGGAGACACGTGAATAAATCTCAGGTAAGGTTAGAGTAGGGGGAGTGAGTCAGTGAGGGGGGGAAGGAGGGGATGGGGAGGGAGGGGATGGGGAGGGGGGGATGGGGGGAGGGAGGGGGAGGGGTGGGGAAGGAGGGGAAGGGGGGGATGGGGAGGGAGGGGATGGGGAGGGATGGGGATGGGGGAGGGAGGGGAAGGGGGAAGGAGGGGGATGGGGAAGGAGGGGAAGGGGGAAGGAGGGGATGGGGGAAGGAGGGGATGGGGGAAGGAGGGGATGGGGGGAAGGAGGGGAGGGATGGGGGTTGGGGAGGGGAGGGATGGGGAGGGGGGATGGGGGAGGGAGGGAGGGGTGGGGGGGAAGGAGGGGGAGGGAGGGGAGGGTGGGGGAAGGGGAGGGGAAGGGGGGATGGGGAGGGAGGGGGGATGGGGGGAGGGGATGGGGAGGGAGGGGAAGGGGGGGAAGGAGGGGGATGGGGGAAGGAGGGGGAAGGGGGGAAGGAGGGGGATGGGGGGAAGAGGGGGATGGGAGGAAGGAGGGGGATGGGGGAAGGAGGGGAAGGGGGGGATGGGGTTGGGGGAGGGAGGGGATGGGGGAGGGAGGGGATGGGGGAGGAGGGGGGGAGGGAGGGTGATGGGGAGGGAGGGATGGGGGAGGGAGGGGATGGGGAGGGAGGGGGAAGGGGGGAGGGAGGGGATGGAGGGGAGAGAGGGAGGGGATGGGGAGGGAGGGGGAAGGGGGAGGAGGGGAGGGGGAGGAGGAGGGAGGGAGAGGAAGGGGAGAGGGAGGAGGGAAGGAAGGAGAGGGAGGGAGGGAGGGAGGGAGGGAGGGAGGGGAGGGAGGGAGGGGAGGGGAGGGAGGGAGGGAGAGGGAGGGAGGAGGGAGGGAGAGGGAGGGAGAGGGAGGGAGGAGGAAAGGAGAGGGAGGGAGGAGGAAAGGAGAGAGGGGGAGGGAAGGGGGGAGGGAGGGAGGAGGGAGGGAGGGAGGGGAGGGAGGGGAGGGAGGAGGGAGGGAGGGAGGAGGAGAAGGAGGGAGGGAGGGGGGGGAAGGAGGGAGGAAGGGGACGGAGGGAGGGAGAGAGGGGAGGGAGGAGAGGAGAGGAGGAGGAGAGGGAGAGCGAGGGATGGAGTAAGTGTAGTGATGAGGTGTGTGTGTGTGTGTGTTGTACAGGTATATTAGTCACACACCGTCACCTTCCCTAAATACTGTGATAATTGTTTTATTATCTCTCTCTCTCTCGTACACACCTTCAAAAAATTATTAAAAGTGACGTGTTAAATGGAAGTTCCTGCACGCACCACCACACACACACACACACACACACACACACACACACACACACACACACACACACACACACACACACACACACACACACACACACACACACACACACACACACACACACACACACACACACACACACACACACACACACACACACACACACACACACACACACACACACACACACACACACACACACACACACACACACACACACACACACACACACACACACACACACACACACACACACACACACACACACACACACACACACACACACACACACACACACACACACACACACACACACACACACACACACACACACACACACACACACACACACACACACACACACACACACACACACACACACACACACACACACACACACACACACACACACACACACACACACACACACACACACACACACACACACACACACACACACACACACACACACACACACACACACACACACACACACACACACACACACACACACACACACACACACACACACACACACACACACACACACACACACACACACACACACACACACACACACACACACACACACACACACACACACACACACACACACACACACACACACACACACACACACACACACACACACACACACACACACACACACACACACACACACACACACAGGATTTATTGAACAGTCTCCAAGACTGGCCACCAACAACCATGTCACCATCAACCATACCAAGACCATGGTTATGCACATCAACCGCTCCTCCGACATTGTCCCACCTCCTTCCATTACCCTAGGTCCGAACACACTCCAGGTTGTAGATTCCACAAGCTCCTCGGCGTCACCATAGACAACAAACTAAATTGGAAACCACACGTCAGTGAAGTTGTCAAATCCTCCAGTTTCCGTCTCCACCTGCTCCGCCGACTCAAGTCCCTCGGAGTTCCTGCACACAAGCTCCTCAGTGTATACACAACATTCACCAGCCTCACCATGCCTCCCACCTGGTCTTCCTCCCTAAATGCTACACAACGTAAACACCTAGAAAAAGTGCAAAGAGGGCATGCAAGATTATCTCTCTCCTTCCTACTCCACATATCAGAAGCGCTCAACACACTGACCCTTCTGACTCTCACTGACCATCACCACGACCTCATCTGCAAATTTGGAAGAAGCTTCTACACCATCCCGACACCGGCTCCTACTACCACCTGAGATCCCATGTCCGAGAATTGCTGTTCGACACCACAACCGCATCCAGCCCATACGTGCACGAACTGATCGCTATAAGAACACAGCCCAGTCCCAACCATTGTAAAAATTATCAATAACATGTAATAAATCAGTGTATTCACCCCAGTAAACACTGCTCCTTACACTGTCACTATGTTGAAATGAACTGTAGTTTGAGCTGATCCCCATCTAAGTTATTATATGTCTTATTTGTGTCACTTATGTTACTTGTATATTATTTGTAATTCGTAACCCATTCCCCAAATATGTAACTGTATATTTTCAGCCTTCTGGCTGCCAAGCTCTTTCAATAAACCGTTAATTATTATTATTATTATTATTATTATTATTACACACCTATGCATTATTTACATCCTGATGAAAACCTTCCCTCGCTCTCTAAGTCAACGGGAACAGCAGCAAAATTTCTGGGTCACCTGAAGATTATCAACCCCGGCTTATTTTACCCTAACCTAACCTAACCTAACCTAACCTAACCTAACCTAATGCTAACCTATTCTAAAACTAACCTAATGCTAACCTAATTTTTACCTAACCTAACCTAACCTAACCTAATGCTAACCTATTCTAAAACTAACCTAATGCTAACCTAATGCTAACCTAACCTAACCTAACCTAACCCCTCAGATAGCCAGGTAGCGTTAAGTTGTTGCATCATCAGGTAACATAAGCTGAGGGAGGGGACGAGGAGGAGGAGGAGGAGGAGGAGGAGGAGGAGGAGGAGGAGGAGGAGGAGGAAGAGGAAGAGGAAGAGGAAGAGAAGAGAATAGGGAGGAGGAAGAGGAATAGGGGAGGAGGAGGAGGAATAGGAGGAGGAGGAATAGGAGGAGGAGGAGGAGGAATAGGAGGAGGAGGAAAGCATGGGAGAAGAAGGAGGAGGAAGAGGAGAAGAGGAGGAATAGCAGGAGGAGGAATAGGGAGGAGGAGGAGGGGAGGAGGAATAGGAGGAGGAGGAGGAGGAATAGGAGGAGGAGGAGGGGGGGACGAATATGAGGGAGAGGAGAAGGAGGAAGAGGAGGAGGAAAGGAGGAGGAGGAAGGAGGAAGAGGAGGAGGAGAGAAGAAGGGAGGGAGGGAAGAAGGAGGCAAATCTTCACGTCATCCAATACTCCTTTACACACACACACACCTCTTCCCGCTACACAACATACCTCTTCCGCCAAAACACCTCCCCTTCCCACTCACACCTCTCCTACTCACAACCTCTTCCGCTACTCCACACACCTCTTCCGCTACTCACACACCCTCTTCCGCTACACAACACCTCTTCCCTTCACACAACACACCTCTTCCGCTACTCACACACCTCTTCCCCACACACCTCTTACCTCCGCTACTCACACACACCTCTTCCCTTCCACACAACACAACCTCTTCCCGCTACACAACACACCTCTTCCCCGCTACTCACACAACCCTCTTCCCGCTACTCACACACATCTCTTCCCGCTACTCACACACACCTCTTCGCTACACAACACACCTCTTCCCGCTACTCACACACCTCTTCCCTTCACACACACCTCTTCCCGCTACTCACACAACCCTCTTCCCATACACAACACACCTCTTCTCGCTACTCAACACACCTCTTCCCGCTACTCACACACACTTCTTCCCGCTACTCACATACTTGTACACCGGTTTCTGCTCGCTCTTTCACATTTGTCAGCCAGTGTGTGGGGGGAGGAGTGGGGGAGGAGGATACCTGAGCGTGAAGACACTCATCCTGACTGTGTGTGTTTCCTTCAGGTGATAAACGATGGAGATGTATCGAGGATGAGATTCATTTATGTTTTTCTGTTTATAAGTTGGGAGAGGGAGGGAGGGGGTGGTAGGAGTGGTGGTGGGGGTGGTGGTGGTGGTGGTGGAGGGTGAGGTAGGAGGGTGGTGAGGTGAGGTGGTGGGGAGGATGATGGTTGGGGAGCAGTGGTGGTGGTGGTGGTGGTGAGGAGTGGTGGTGAAGGGTGGTGGTGAGGTGGTGGAGGGGTGGTGGTGAGGGGAGGTGGTGGTGAAGGGGGAGTGGTGGTGAAGGGAGTGGTGTGGTGAAGGGAGGAGTGGTGGTGAAGGGAAGGGAGTGGTGGGTGGTGGTGGTGGTGATAAAGGGGTAGGGAGTGGTGGTGAGTGGGAAACACACTTGCCTGCCAATAATTATGACTCAAGACACAATTCCTGATTTTCCTCACACTTTATTTCATTTAGCGTGCGTGTGTGTGTGTGTCCGCAACACACACACACCTCGTCGTTATTACGGTCGCGGCCACAAAAATTGGTAGTGCCGACCGGGCTATGAGAGCACAGCGTGTCAGAACTCCAGCCAGAGGTCAGGTTATTATTACACCAGGAAGAAGAAGAGAGAGAAGGGACATGAGAGGGAGGAAAATATTTTACACTTCACACCAAATATAAGTTAGCAATATATACTTCCCTCTCTCCTCTCTCTCTCTCTCTCTCTCTCTCTCTCCTACTTCACCATTACCTTCACGGTTGTGCCTTCCTAACAACAACAAATACAGCCACAATAACAATCACCACCAAAACAACAACAACCACAAAAATAGCCACAACAATCACAACTACAACAATCAACCCCACCATAACCACAATAAGAGACACAGGTATAGAGGCAGCACCTGACCTGACCTGACCTGACCTGACCTAACCCTAACCTAACCAGGGTGCTCAACGTATACCGCTAAAACAGATCACATTACCCAGACACCAACACGCTTTACCCTGCAGTCATTATGGGTGGCCGATGGTGCGTGATTATTTATACATTGTGAATAATTGGTGTCATATTTATGTTTTGGGGAGGAGGGAGTGGAACGGGAGGGTGGGATGGAGGGAGGAGGGAAGGTAGGGAGGGAGGTGAAGGAGAGGAGAATCATCATACCCCGTCCAGTCCTATAGGTAAACAATAAACACACACCACACACACACACACACACACACACACACACACACACACACACACACACACACACACACACACACACACACACACTAAAGTTCATACCAACAGTTCAATATATATCAAACTTAACTCCCTCCAAAACGCCCATTGAACTCTACCCATTTCATTCTTGACGTACGACCGGGCTCCTTTCTGTCCGTCCGTCTGTCTGTCTCCTGTCTGTTCACTAAATACAGGTGGTGATGTCTACCCTTGTTGGCGGCCTAGGTCTGGGTTGGGTTAAGGAGTTAAAGGGGTGGGTAGGGTGTTAAGGGGGGATTAAGGGGTTAGGGGGTATTAGGGGGTGTACTTCCTTTACGGGTTTCGTTAACTGTAGAAAGGTGTTCAAACCATTAAATATAGAGTCAGTGTTCATTACTTTATTTCCTTCCCCAATCCAGTTTATTTCACCTGATGATTAAACACCTTTAACATCCTGCCTGGGGTTAGGGATTAAGTTACGGTGAGTTGTGATATGTTACGGTGATTATGGTGAGTTTGTTAGGTTATGTTTTGTTATGTTTGTGAGATTATGTATGTTATTTATGTTATGTTGTTACTGTTATGGTGAGTTATATTTTACTGTTATTGTGTAATGATGAATTATGTTATGTTGTTATGTTATAATGTTATTGTTCTCCCAGTGTACCAGGAATATATAAACTCACCTCTCTCGTGGTGTAAAAGAAAACTCCCTCACTCCACCCCTCCCAGCAGCGCGGCACTTGCACACATGTCTTTCCAGGAAGCCAACACTCGTATACTGTTTTACTAAGAAAAACAACATCACCACTCGAGTCTTTACAACTTTTATACAGGTAGGAAAAAAATATCTCAGAAAGTCTCCTCCACAATTTCTTTCTAGGGTTTTTCTTTCCTTCAATTTATGAGGATTATGACAAGTTAAAGAAGACGAGATGGAGACTACACACACACACTACGTCGCCGTCTCTTCTCACACAACTATAGATCTTCCATATTCAGGACAGTAAGAAAGAAAGGGAGGGTTGAATGTCTTTGTGCGTGGGAACAGTAATGGGAAAAAAATCTTAAAGCTGAGAGATTGGTCCACAAAGTCATTCAGTGAGTCAGCCCAGCAGCCACTTGTTTATCCAACGTCTGTAGGTGAGGGTGAGGGTGAGGGAGGAGGGGAGATACAATAAACACAGGTATACTCCATACACTCCCATAGTCTCTCTAAAATACCTAACTCATATACCCTACACTCAAGACGGTCACTCCTTATATACTACTGGCCTGAAAATATTCCCCCCTACCTCCCTTCTTTAGTGTTATGTTGTTTGGCTGTAGGTTTCCACTAGACTCTCACACGCACGCACACACACGCTACAGTTAGCACCTCCGCCTCTCTTGTACAACACTAAAGTACACCGTGTCAATTATTCAGCACCCAGAACAATATATCTCTGTCCGTGTTTTTTCCCAGTGGATGAAAGTCTTTACAACAGAGCGTTTAACGTCATAAGGTGTACAGTATGGCGTGCGTTTGTATCCCCGTCATTACTGTTGATCAGTCAGTCAGTCAGTCTATGATGGGCATGAAACTGTCGGGGCTCATTTTTTATCTCCACCACCACACCCTGCCACCCACCACCACACCCTGCCAACCACCCTCCGCCACCACACCTTCCGCCACCCGCCACCCCACCCACTGACTGACACCCACTTAATTGGGTGGTCGGGTTTTAAAGGTACAATACCTAGAGTCGGGCGAGGAGGGTGTGGCCAGGGTCCTCCACCTCATACCGTCACCACCACCATACCGTCACCACCACATACCATCACCACCACATTCCGCCGCCACCATATACCGTCATCACCACATACCGTCATCACCACATACCGTCACCAACACATAGCATGACCACCACATACCGCATACCCGATTATTTTTCAGCATCACAGAGGCGGGAACAGACAGGCCTGAATGTCAGCTCTGTCTCCCACATAAAAGATACAGCTGAACTGAGGCTCTGATGGTCAATAATTGTTTTATATGATGGTGTGTTTTATCCGGGTATTGTGTGTGTGTGTGTGTGTGTGTGTGTGTGTGTGTGTGTATGTGTGTGTTGATACCAATACACCAAGACAAACAAACATCATTCCACACACTTTAGCATTCACACGAGTCGGATTTTTACGGTGTCTGGAGATGTGAGGCAGCGTGAAGGTAACAAATTTATAACGTTGCTTTACACTGCACCAGACGCCCGAGTTAAAAAGCCTAGACCACGCCATGCCGCATATACCAGCACCATTAGTGTGTGTGTGAGGTATGTGTGCTAGTCTGCTCACTGATAAAATCTTGACTAACATCAATAGTAGGCAAATTACTGGAAGCAATCATTTCAAACTCTATTCACGAAATCACCTGGAGAAAGCACCGATTGATCAATGATTCCCAGCATGGCTTCACAAGCGGACGTTCATGTCCTAACTAATCTATTAACATTCTTTTCATCAGTTTTCGAATCGGTGGACAGGTGCTCAATTATGATGTGGTATATCTCGACTTTGCAAAGGCCTTCGACAGAGTCCTCCACGAAACTAACTTAGAAGGTAGAAGCACATAACACAAAAGGTAATATCCTTAAATGGATTGGGGCGTGGTTACAGGAAAACAGCGAGTGAGCATTAATGGCACTAAGTCCCATTGAACAACGTCTGAAATCGAGTTCACAAGGCTCAGTACTTGGACCATTATTATTTATTATACATAAACGACATAGATATCGGCATAAACAGCAACATAAGCAAATTTGCTGATGACACTAAAATAGGACGTGTTACTAAATCTGACGAGGACTCCACAAAACTACAGGAAGATCTAAAAAAAATTTCGAAATGGTCCAGAAAAATGGCAGATGAAATTCAACGTGGACAAATGTAAAATTACTCAGTATAGGAGATGTAAACAGAACCAGAACCAGATGAACACCACGATGCCATAGAAATCCGACTGCGAGATTTAGGAGTAATGATAAATAGGTACCTTAAGCCAAGTAACAATGTGTTTTGCTCGTAACAAATTCCAATAAAGTACTTGGATTCATACAAAGGAATATTAATTACAAGACTACCGAGTCATCCCTAAAACTCAGCCATCTTGCTCTTGTGAGACCACTAGATTACCAGTTCAGTTCTGGTCACCGTATTACAGAACGGATATAGAATCACGGAAAGAATTCGGAGAATACAAAGACTAATCAGGGCTTAGGAACCTTGAGTATAGAGACAGTTAAAACATCTTCAATTTGCACTCCCTCGGGCGTAGGCGGGGGCGACCTGATAGAGGTGTATAAATTGGAAGTCAGGGCTAAACAAAGGGACATTACAAAAGGTACTCAAACCTATCCAACCAGGGCAAACACGTAACAATGGTTTTAAATTAGACAAATTTAGATTTAGGCGTGAAATAGGTAAACACTAGTTTCGAAACAGAGTAGTGGATGAATGGAACACAAGTTACCAAATATCATCATTACTCGAATACCTGAATAGCTTCAAACATAAGTTGGATGCTTCATAAGGCAATAAGGGTTGGCTGTAAACAGGACTGCCCAGTATGGGCTATGGGCCCACTGCAGTTTCCTCCATTCTTATGTTCTTATGTTAGCTTTTACTAGACACAATCTCGTTCCAGATCACCTGAAGAATCTCTCACCCCAGCTGATTTCTCCTACATATTAGCCACTCTAACGCTAGCCCAACCTAACCCTAAACAAACTTTATCTCTCTCAAATACTGTTAGGATGGTTAGTCTATAGGTGCAAAAAGCTGGGGTGGATATTCTTCAGGTGGTCCCCTCTTTCCTTTACATATCCTGGATATATATATACAGTAAAGCGAGTTTAAAACCATGGGGCGACACTGTCTGGAACTCTATGGGCGTCGTGTTTACAAAGTGACGTCATAATGGGTTTACGATAGGCCCGACAGGCAAAAGCAGCTGGACTCCCCCCCCACCCACTCCCGAGTAACGCCCCAGCAGCGGAGCACAGTCTGTGATGTTTTGCCACCACCACACACCTTAATACTCCTCATTTGGATACCTCAGCTCCGCCGACATATAGCAGTATTAAAACATTCTGTAAGTCACTGAGCAACATAACCCGACCAAACCTAACCTAACCTACCTGACAACAAACTCAACCCAAAATAGCGATATAGTGCCTAATCTTCACATAAGCCATCTCAGCCCCACCGTGTTAATTACCCAATGTCAACACAAACCACACTACCATCACAGATCCCCCGTAAACAAACAGTTCTAAACTCACGATACGCTAAACTGCCACACCACCTGCGCGGTTAATCCAGTCAATGATCAGTATTTATGTCATCATAACATACTCATATAATAGTAAATAATAACAATAATAATAATAATAAAACTACTAACTACCATGCTACTACACTCAAACACCACCAAAAAAACCACCCAATAATGCTACTACTGCTACTACACTGCTACTGCTAATAATAATAATAATAATAACAATAATAATAAAGAGCTAATACTAATAATAAAACTACTACTACTACTACTACTACTACTAATATTAATAATAATAATAATAACAATAATAATAAAAATAATAATAATAATAAATGCAACTTTACTCATTAGACTCACCATTTTGCACCATAATGAATCCATTTATTAAAGTACACAAACTAATGAAGTGCAACCAACCAAATCCATGTTAAACAGTAGTGATGTGCACATGTGGTCAACATTCACCTGGTTTACAGTGTACCACCACCACCTGGATATTTAAACCACCTGCGTTGACAACCCGCCTACAAAATTATTGAACATGTGAATACTGAGCCAAGTGGAGGTAAATAACGCCCCTCCAGACCAGAGTACAAAGGTGCATCACGTGACCTGACCTGACCTTCAGTTGTGAGTTTCTGACCTTGACCTGTGACATTGAAGGCTTGAATCTGGTGTTTCCTCCTACGCTTAATCCCCCCATCCCTCCTCAAGGGCGGGTCCGTGGGGGTTTCCTGGAGGTATCGACCCCCCTTCTCATCAGAAAATTCAATCATTTCTTTGGTTTTCAAACCATGCACTTTCACATCACCACATATACTTCCCACCTCCATCCTCCCTCACTCCCTACACTCCCATCCTCCCCTCACTCCACCCCTCTCCTCTCCCCTCCCCTCACCCTCCTCTCCCGTCCTCCCCTCACTCCCACACCCACTCTCCCATCCTCCCCCTCCCACCCCTCTCCCATCCTCCCCTCCTCCTACACCCACTCTCCATCCTCCCCTCACTCCTACCACTCACTCCCATCCTCCCCTCACTCCTCACCCCACTCTCCCATCCTCCCCCTCACTCCTACACTCACTCCATCTCCCCTCACTCCCGCACCCCTCTCCCATCCTCCCCTCCCTCCTACACCCACTCTCCCATCCTCCCCCCCTCACTCCTACACACACTCCATCCACCCCCCTCCCTCCTACCCCACTCTCCCATCTCACTCACCCCACACCCTCTCCCATCCTCCCCTCCTCCCACACACTCTCCCATCCTCCCCTCCCTCCTACACCCACTCTCCCCATCCTCCCCTTCACTCCCTCACCCTCTCTCCCCATCCTCCCCTCACTCCTACACCCACTCTCCCATCCTCCTCTCTCCTACACCCACTCTCCCATCCTCCCCCCATACTCCCATCCCTCACTCCTACACCACTCTCCCATCCTCCCCTCACTCCTACACCCACTCTCCCATCCTCCCCTCCTCCTACACACCTCCCATCCTCCACTCATCTCCTCCTCCATTCTCCCCCTCACTCCTCACACACACTCCCCATCCTCCTTCACTCCTCACCCACTCTCCCATCCTCCCCCCTCACCCTACCCCACTCTCCCATCCTCCTCACTCCCTCACCATCCACCTCACCCACCCACCTCCCATCCTCCCCTCCTCCCTACACACACTCTCCCATCCTCCCTTCACTCCCTACACACACTCTCCCATCCTCCCCCTCCCCTACACCCACTCTCCCATCCTCCCCCTCCTCCTACACACACTCTCCCATCCTCCCCTCCCTCCACCACCCCTCTCCCATCCTCCCCCTCACTCCTACACCTCTCCCATCCTCCCCCTCCTACACCCTCTTCCCTCCTCCTACACCCTCTCCCCTCCTCACCCCTCAGTCCCACCACCCTCTCCCTCACTCCCTACACCCACTCTCCCATCCTCCCCTCCCTACACCCACTCTTCCCTCACTCCTACACCCACTCTCCCATCCTCCCCCCTCAGTCCTACACCCACTCTCCCTCCTCCCTCACCCACTCTCCCATCCTCCCCCCTCACTCCTACACCCACTCTCCCATCCTCCCACTCATCCCCACCCCCTCCCCTCCTCCTACACCCTCTCCCCATCCTCCCCCCCTACACCCACTCTCCCTCACCCTACACCCACTCTCCCATCCTCCCCTCCACTACACCCCTCCCCTCCTCCCTCACCCCACTCCCATCCTCCTCACCTACACCCCTCTCTCCCTCACTCCTACACCCCACTCTCCCATCCTCCCCCCTCCCCTACACCCCTCTCCCATCCTCCCCCTCATCCTACACCCACTCTTCCCTCCTCCTACACCCACTCTCCCATCCTCCCCCCCTCCTCCACCCCACTCTCCATCCATCCCCTCCTCCTACACCCACTCGCCCATCCTCCCCCCTCCCACTCCTACACCCACTCTCCCATCCTCCCCCCTCATCCCTACACCCCACTCTCCCATCCTCCCTCCCTCCTGCACCACTCCTCCCATCCTCCCCTCACTCCTACACCCACTCTCCCATCCTCCCCTCCCTCCTACACCCACTCTCCCATCCTCCCCCCTCCCTCCTACACCCTCTCCATCCTCCTCACTCCTCACCCATCTCCCATCCTCCCCCTCCTCCTACACCCACTCTCCCATCCTCCCCCTCACTCCTACACCCACTCTCCCAACCCCCCACCCCTCTCCCATCCTCCCTCCTCCTACCCCCTCCCATCCTCCCCCTCCTCCTACACCCCACTCTCCCATCCTCCCTCCCTCCCCTACACCCTCCCATCCTCCTACTCCACACCCACTCTCCATCCTCCCCTCCTCCTACACCCCCACTCTCCCATCCTCCCCCTCCCTCCTACACCCTCTCCCATCCTCCTCCCTTTACACCCACCTCCCATCCTCCCCCCCTCCCTACACCCCTCTCCATCCTCCCCTCCACCCTCACCCTCTTCACTCACTCCTACACCCCTCTCCCCTCCTCCCTGCACCACTCTCCCATCCTCCCCCCTCCTCCTACACCCTCTCCCCTCCTCCTACACCCACCTCCTCCTCCCCCCCTCCCCTCCTACACCCTCTCTCCCATCCTCCCACCTCCTGCACCCACTCCCATCCTCCCCCTCACTCCTACACCCTCTCCCATCCTCCCCCTCACTCCTACACCCACTCCCATCACTCCCCTCCTCCTCACCCACTCTCACTCTCACTCCTACACCCTCTCCCTCACTCCTACAGCCACCTCCCATCCCCCTCCCCCTCACCCACTCTTCACCCATTCCTCACCCTCCCCTCCTCCTACACCCACTCTCCCATCCTCCCTCACTCCTACACCCACTCTCACTCCTCCACCCCCCCCCCCCCCCCCCCTCCACACCCACCTCCTCCTCCTCCCCCTCCCTCCCCCACCCCTCCCATCCTCCCCCCTCCTCCCTACACCCTCTCCCATCCTCCCCCATCCCCTCTCCCATCCTCCCCTCACTCCTACCCCTCTCTCATCCTCCCCCCTCACTCCTACACCCCTCTCATCCTCCCCCCTCCCCCCTACACCCACTCTCCCATCCTCCCCCTCCCTCCCTACACCCACTCTCCCACCCTCCCCCTCCCTCCTACACCCACTCTCCCATCCTCCCCCTCCTCCTACACCCACCTCCCATCCTCCCCTCCTCCTCCCACCCCTCTCCCATCCTCCCTCACTCCTACACCCCTCCTCCTCCTCCTACACCCTCTCCCCTCCTCCCTACACCCCTCCTCCCATCCTCCCCCTCACTCCTACACCCACTCTCCCATCCTCCCCTCCTCACCCACTCTCCCATCCTCCCCCTCCCCCTACACCCCTCTCCATCCTCCCCCTCCTCCTACACCTCCCATCCTCCCCTCACTCCTACACCCACTCTCCCATCCTCCCCTCCTCCTACCCACCCCCACCCACTCCCATCCTCCCCTCCCCACACCCCTCTCCCATCCTCCCCCCTCACCCTACAGCCACTCTCCCATCCTCCCCCACTCCAACACCACTCTCCCATCTCCCCCTCCCTCCTACACCCCACTCTCCCATCCTCCCTCCACTCCTACACCCACCTCCCATCCTCCTCACTCCTACAGCCACTCTCCCATCCTCCCCCTCCCTCCTACACCCTCTCCCATCCCCCTCCACTCCTAGCCATCTCCATCCTCCCCCTCACTCCTACACCCACTCTCCCATCCTCCCTCACTCCTCACTACCTCCCATCCTCCCCTCACTCCCTACAGCCACTCTCCCATCCTCCCTCCTCCTACACCCACTCTCCCATCCTCCCCCCCTCCTGCACCCTCTCCCATCCTCCCCTCCTCCTACACCCCTCTCCCATCCTCCCCCCTCCTCCTACAGCCACTCTCCCATCCTCCCCCCTCCCTCCCACCCACTCTCCCATCCCCCCCCTCACTCCTACCTCTCCCATCCTCCCCTCCCCTACAGCCACTCTCCCATCCTCCCCTCCCCTCCTACACCACTCTCCCATCCTCCCCCCTCACTCCTACACCCACTCTCCCATCCTCCCCTCCACTCCTACACCCCTCTCCCATCCTCCCCTCCTCCCCTACACCCCACTCTCCCATCCTCCCCCTCCTCCTGCACCCCCCTCCATCCTCCCCTCCACTCCTACAGCCACTCTCCCATCCTCTCCCTCCCTCCTACACCCACTCTCCCATCCTCCCCTCACTCCTGCCACTCTCCCATCCTCCCCTCCTCCCTACACCCACTCCCATCCTCCCCCTCACTCCCTCACCCTCTCCATCCTCCCCCTCACTCCTCACCCACCTCATCCTCCCCCTCCTCCTACACCCTCTCCCATCTCCCCCCCCTCACCCCTACACCCACTCTCCCATCCTCACCCAATCCACACCCACTCTCCCATCCTCCCCTCACTCCTACAGCCTCCCATCCTCCCCCCTCCCACTCCTGCACCCACTCTCCCATCCTCCCCTCCCTCCCTACACCCACTCTCCCATCCTCCCCTCCTCCTACACCCCTCTCCCATCCTCACCCCTACACCCCCTCCCATCCTCCCCTCCTCCCCACTCCCATCCTCCCCTCACTCTACACCCACTCTCCCATCCTCCCCCCTCCTCCTACAGCCACTCTCCATCCTCCCCTCCTCCTACACACTCTCCCATCCTCCCCTCACTCTCACCACTCTCCCATCCTCCCCCTCATCCTCCTCTCCCATCCTCCCCCTCACTTCCACCCCTCTCCCATCCTCCCCCCTCCTCCTACACCCACTCTCCCATCCTCCCCTCCTCCTCAGCTCTCCCATCCTCCCCTCCTCCTACACCCACTCTCCCATCCTCCCCTCACTCCTACACTCTCCCATCCTCCCCCTCCTCCTACACCCACTCTCCCATCCTCCCCCTCCTCCTACACCCACTCTCCCATCCTCCCCTCTCCTACACCCACTCTCCCATCCTCCCCTCCTCTACAGCCACCTCCCCATCCTCCCCCTCACTCCCTACGCACTCTCCCATCCTCCTCCCTCCTACACCCCTCTCCCCCTCCCCTCCTCCTACACCCCTCTCATTCCCCCTCCCCTCTCCAGCCACTCTCCATCCTCCCCTCACTCCTACACCCCTCTCCCATCCTCCCCTCCTCCTCACACCCACTCCTCCCATCCTCCCCCTCCACTCCTACAGCCACTCCCATCCTCCCCCCCACTCCTCCCTACCTCTCCCTCATCCTCCCCCTCCCCTCCTGCACCCAGCCACTCTCCCATCCTCCCCCCCTCCTGCACCCACTCTCCATCCTCCCCTCCTCCTACACCCTCTCCCATCCTCCCTCACTCCTACAGCCACTCTCCCATCCTCCCTCCTCCTACACCCACTCTCCCATCCTCCCCTCCTCCCTACAGCCCTCTCCCATATCCCTCCTCCTACACCCACTCTACCATCCTCCCCTCCTCCCTACACCCACTCTCCCATCCTCCCTCCTCCTACACCCACTCTCCCCATCCTCCCCTCACTCCCTACAGCCACTCTCATCCTCCCCTCACTCCTACACCCACTCTCCCATCTCCCCTCACTCCTACACACCCACCTCCCTCACCTCACCCACTCTCCCATCCTCCCCCCCTCACTCCTACACCCACTCTCCCCTCACTCCTACACCCCTCTCCTTCACTCCTACACCAAACAGTTGTGCCGGGTTTTGCGTCAGGTCCCGCCCACACTACTCAGTTCAGTTCACATTACACCCACAGCCACGCCATTAAGCCCTTTAGTTGCACTCAAATGTCATGCATGCTCACCACTCATCCCAGGGAGGTGCCAGGTCCTGAGTATTACACGCACACACACACACACACACACACACACACACACACACACACACACACACACACACACACACACACACGAGACACGTGTCATACACAGAAGGCAAGGTGTATCAGTAGCCCCCGACACCACCCATGGCAACAACAACAACACAAATAACCAATACTAACTTGGGATCACCTGAATATTAGAACCTCGGCTTATTTCACCTGATGATTAACCACCCTAACGCTACCTATGATAATTCATCATTTGGGAAATTACTTCGTTTGTTATATAATTAGGCGACTAGAGAGCATAATTTGTCTTTCTCGGCGTGAGGCGGCGGTACACAGCCAATCATCTCCGATCAACACAAGTCGCCAGTGTGTTTCTGGGCCACACGGGCTGGGTTTGGCTAGGCGACTGATTTCACCTCCACAAAAACGTAGAATTACACCACATCATTGTAAGTTCTTTCTGTTTAATATGCCGGGGAAGGCAGAGGTGAGCCTGCATGGATAGGAAATTAGGTGAGGTCCTCTAACAACACTTCTGCCACTTGTTTTCTTATCAACTAAGGTTAGGTTAAGGTTGGGTTGCTGTACTGTACCCATCTCAACACATTTTCCACAACTACGACAGTGTCCACTATAAAACACTGTGGGTGCAGTGTTTTTAAATATGTTTTCTAGAAAATTCAGCGTTAGTGGGGTTAATCGTAAGTTGCAGCAGATGGTGTTACAGCTGGTGGAGGTGCGGCAGATAATTGTTACAGCTGGTGGAGGTGCAGCAGATGGTGTACAGCTGGTGGAGGTGCAGCAAATGGTGTTACAGCTGGTAGGTGCAGCAGATGGTGTTACAGCTGGTGGAGGTGCAGCAAGATGGTGTTACAGCTGGTGGAGGTGCAGCAGATGTGTTACAGCTAGTGGAGGTGCAGCAGAAGAGTGTTACAGCTGGTGGAGGTGCAGAAGATCAGTGTTACAGCTGAGTGGAGGTGCAGCAGAAGGTGTTACAGCTGGTGGAGGTGCAGAAGATGGTGTTACAGCTGGTGGAGGTGCAGAAGGTGTTACAGCCCCAGCAATACATGGCTTCGC
>NW_024719249.1:0-11853 GCF_018991925.1 Homarus americanus | reverse complement strand
CTCTACATCACGCTTGTAACCACGCTGCCACTTCCCAGCACCAAGCTGCATTTTACACCCAATACAACATGTATACAGAAAGCACATCGTGAGTTTCCTTTCTCCATCCCATCCTGAGTGAGAACCCAAACATCACCGTACCCCACAACCTCACCTCCCGCCCCCTCCCCCTCCCCCCCACCCCGACTTCCACCACCCTCGTGTTCAAGATAAAAGATTGGTGATTTCTTTATGTTTATTTTATATAATATCTCAGACTAAAGTAAGGATAATATAATTTGCATTGCTGAAATCCATGCAAGACAGAGATTAATTTGAATATAAATGTCATATATTTTGTTCAAGAGATAAAAATTGTTGTACATTAGTGTACAGTACTGTAGTACATTTTATAAAAAAGTTTTTCAACTGTATTTTTGGGTAGATTTACATAGATTTCTTAGTGCAAAGCTGGAGTGCACATATACTAATTTGATTACGGTACTAAAATTGTTATGTCCAGTGCAAATTATAGCATGTTTATATTCAAATTAATCAGTATGTTACAAGAATCCCAGCTTTGTTATTTATATTCACTCGTTAGACCTGGGGCTGTGCCAACTGTCAAACGTACTACCTCCCACGCCCCCTCGCTGGCTCCCACCCTCTCCCCCATCTGCTCGGCGTTGCTGGAATCCTTGTAAAACAGTGAATAATTTTAATATAAACGTCATGTATTTTGCACAAGAGATAAAAATTAATCACCTGTATCACATTACAGTAGTGATTTAACAGTAAAAGTGTATATGTACGTATATAGTATTCCACATACACATAAGTATAAATAAAAAGTTTATGTGATGATCGGACAACGTCCATTTCGATTAACGTCACGTTTCCAAGAACGTATCTACGACGTTAACCGGCGCATGACTGTGTGTATATATATATACTTGCATATATATATATATATATATATATATATATATATATATATATATATATATATATATATATATATATATATATATATATATATATATATATATATATATATATATATATATATATATACACTTTTACTCTTAAATCACTACTGTAATGTGATACAGGTGATTAATTTTTCTCGTGCAAAATACATGATGTTTATATTATAATTACTCACTGTTTTACAAGGATTCCAGCAACGCTGGGCAGATTGGGGAGAGAGAGGGTGGGAGCAAGCGAGGGGGCGTGGGGGGAGGGGAGGTAGTACATTTGACAGTTGGCAGCGGCCCAAGGTCTAACGCGTGTACCTGTATATTTATCAGTTCTTAGGTGACTAAGCTTCTCTCTTATAAAAAGCCAGTGACATGACCTGGGTGAATATAATTAACATTGTTGGGATTCTTGTAAGATACTGATTAATTTGAATATAAACATGCTATAATTTGCACTAGACATAACAATTTTAGTACCATAATCAAATTAGTACATGTGCACTCCAGCTTTGCACTAAGGTCATTTATTTCTTTTACTTTTCTTTTAGTATGGTGTGTGCATGTAAATGGATGAAAATAAATGAAGAAATTTATGTAAATCTACCCAAAAATGCAGTTGAAAAAATTTATATTATAAATGTACTACAGTACTGTACACTAATGTACAACAATTTTATCTCGAGCAAAATATATGACGTTTATATTAAAATTATTGGCTGTCTTGCAAGGATTCCAGCAATGCAAATTATAATCTCCTAACTTTTGTCTGAGATGTTATATAAGATAAAAACTGTAAGCCTAAAACCCTGCCTGGGAGGGAGGGAGCGGGGGTGGGGTGGTTTGAGGTGAAGGTCTCTGTGTGTTTATTTAACAGTCCTACTAAGCTTCTCTCATTTTAAAATGCCAGTGAAATGACCTGGGAGAATATAATTTACATAGCTGGAATTCTTGTAAGATACTGATTTATTTGAATATAAACATGCTATAATTTGCACTAGACATAACAATTTTAGTACCATAATCAAATTAGTACATGTGCACTCCACCTTTGCACTAAGGTCATTTATTTCTTTTACGTTTATTTTAGTATGGTGTGTGCATGTAAATGGATGAAAATAAATGAAGAAATTTATGTAAATCTACCCAAAAATACAGTTGAAAAAATTTATATTATAAATGTAATACAATATTGTACACTAATGTACTACAATGTTTATATCTTGACCTCATCATAACAAACGAGGAGGGTATGGTGGCCAAACTGGAACACCTTGCCCCAGTTGGCACCAGTCACCATACAGTGTTGTCATTCAGATTTAACTGTTACCTAGTTCAAGATAAGGCCAGGCCAATGTGCAAATATTACAAGGGAAATTACAATGGGATGAGGGAAGAGATGAGGGGTATCAACTGGCCTGACTTATTAAGGTACAAGAACGCAGACACTACGCTGAATATCATAACTAGTAAAATGACCCATTTGATCGATAAATATATACCCAAGACCAAACCCAGTGCTTCTAGGAATACGAGGGGATCCCTACACATGAACCATGCGGCGGTCGACAAAATTAAGAAGAAAACCCAGAAATTCAAGACGTGGGTTGGGTCAAACGATGAGCAAGACAGGAGGATGTATGCAAGAGCCAGAAACCAAGCAAAGGCAGAGTGTAGGAGGGCTGAAAAGGAGTTCCAGAGGCTGGTTGCACGCGAGGTCAAGTCAAACCCAAAGGCGTTTTACCGCTATGCAAAGTCGAAATTGAAAACGCGAGTAGGAGTATCAGACCTGAGGCTTGAAGATGGTAATTACGCAGATTCTGACCAGGATAAAGCTGAGGCATTGAACAGCTTCTTTTCCTCAGTGTTCACAAGAGAGGATGCAACTAACCTTCCTGCGTTTGAGGACAGACGGTTCGACACAGCAATGACCCACATTGTGTTCACAGAAGAGGGTATTAGAAATAAACTGTCCAGGCTAAAGGTCCACAAGAGTCCCGGACCTGACATGGTGCATCCTAGAGTGCTAAGAGAGCTGTGCAACGAGCTTGCAGAGCCCCTGAAGATTCTGTTTTGTAAATGCCTGGATGAACAAATGGTCCCCAGTGAATGGAAAGTGGTTTATGTGAGTCCTATCTTCAAGAAGGGCGATAGGCACTCCACGAACAACTATAGACCGGTGAGCCTGACCAGCATAATATGTAAAGTACTTGAGAGTATTATCAGAGATGCAGCGATGGAACATCTACTACGAAACAACCTTGTAAAAGATTGCCAACACGGTTTTATGCCGGGGCGCTCTTGCTTGACACAATTGCTCAAGGGATTGGATATTTGGACCCATATTCTAGAACGGGGTGGTAATATCGACAATATTTACCTAGATTTTGCCAAGGCTTTCGACAGTGTACCCCACGAAAGGCTGAAAATCAAACTGGAAGGGTACGGAATTCGGGGAAATGTCCTAGCGTGGATAGAAGACTTTCTACATGACCGCAAGCAATGTGTGGTGATTAATGGCACGAAATCGTCATCTGTACCTGTAACAAGTGGGGTACTGCAGGGTAGTGTATTGGGCCCGCTGTTGTTTGTTTGTTTCATAAATGATATGCCTGACGTTGTACACTCCTCCATACAAATGTTTGCCGATGACGCCAAGTTATTTCGGGAAATTAAGAACTAAGCGGACTGTGAAGAGCTGCAGAAGGACCTCTGTGGGCTCCAGGAATGGTCAAAGAAATGGCTGCTGAGATTCAATGTCACGAAGTGTAAGAGGATGCACCTGAGGCATACCAACGGTAAGGAGGCGTACCATATGTCCCAACGGGATGAAGAAACTGCACTAGTTGAGACTGTGTGTGAGAAGGACCTAGGTGTGTATGTTGACAATGAGCTGAAGTTCTCGGGCCATTGTGAGAAGAAGGTAAATCAGGCAAATAAATTATTGGGTCTTATAAGAAGGTCGTTTAGATATCTAGACGGTCCGTCCCTCGTGACGATCTTCAGGAGTGAAGTGCTTCCCCATCTGGAGTACTGTCACCCCATCTGGTCCCCGAGATATGCTAGGGACTGTCAGTTGGTTGAAAATGTTCAAAGGAGGGCCACCAAACTGGTGCCTGCACTTCGGCACCTCAGCTACCCTGAGGGATTGGAGCGCCTGAACTTGCCTAGCTTATACTACAGACGGGCAAGGGGGGACCCAGTTGAGGTTTATAAGCATCTCAGGGGGCACTACTCAGTTGAGTGTCCTTACTTGGAGCTGGCGGACGCTCGCCCCACAAGGGGTCACAGCTCAAGATTGAAGAAGCCGCAAGTCCAGAAAACCGTGAGGGCAAACTTTTTCGGAGTGAGGGTTGTAAACTCTTGGAACAATCTACCAGAGAGTATGGTACCGAGTGTGAGCTCTTTTCAAGAGAAGACTTGACCAACACTGGAGTGGGTTTCAGCGTTGTTATCTGAGGGAGCTGCATGCCCAGTGTATTCACAACAGTGCAGAGATGGAATGATCGCCTTTGAGAAGGAAGTAGCCGACCTTTTGGTGAAGAATATAAAGGAAAAGAGACGTGACCGATCGCCCAAGCGGCTAACAAGCCGATCAGTGGCGAAGAGGATAAAAGTAAAAGTAAAAAAAAAATATGACGCTTATATTCAAATTAATCTCTGTCTTGCAAGGATTTCAGCAATGCAAATTATATTATCCTAACTTTAGTCTGAGATATTATATAAAATAAACATAAAGAAATCACCAATCTTTTGTCTGGGAACACAAGGAGGGAGATAGCCAGGAGGGTGTGGGAAGAGGGGGGGAAGGGGGGAGGTGGGAGGTGAGGTGACAGAATGTCTGGAGTTTGTTTGTTTATTTATTTGAGATAAGATTTGACAGTTGGCGCTGAAGGCCTGCCTGCGTGTTTATTTATCATTACTTAAGAGTGACTAAGCTCTTCTCATAATTTGCCACCCAAACAGCCTGGGTAAATATAACTTACATTGGAGGGATTCTTGTAAGATAGTAATTTATTTGAATACCTGTATAAACAAGCTATATTTGCAATAGACATAACAATTTTAGTACCGTAACCATTTAGTACATGTACAATACAGGTTTGCACTTAGGTCCATTGTTATTGTACAATATTGACTAAATTCACTAGATAACGTACGCCTGGCAGCACAATCTATAAGAATACGCGATGCATACGTGACTGTGCCCGCTCTAGGGTCATTTAGGTTCGCTATGTCCAATTATTTGAATGTTTTTTTTTTCAATTTAAATTTTAATTGTTTATTCCTTGATAGAGGAAGCGGGATCCTAGTGCTGTCACTTGGTACCCCTGTACCAAACACCAGAAGCAACTGGCCAGTGTCACAAGTACATACAGTACAGTACAATCATCCCTTGGTTTTCGCGCCGAATTGGGACAACGCCAAGTGCGTGATAACGAAAAACGCGATAACGAAAGTACAGAACCTATGGGATTTATTCTAATTGGTTCCAGGCACCCAAGACCCAACCCCAAGTTTCCCATTTTACGACCATTTAGACCCACTAAATATATATATAATGTTATGGTAAATATCATAAACACACATAGGCATGGCTAGGTTTATTACAAAGTGATGAAAAGGGTACGCTTAATACTGTAGTCCACAAAACATGTAGCTATGCTTTTTCTATTTGGTCCCCCGTCATACGAGTCCGTTTTCTCTCACATCAGGACTCCTGAGTCCTCCGTTTTCTCTCTTAATCTTAGAGTGCACCAGAGACTTCACTATTCCTTAGTAATGACAGAATTTGAAATTGCAACCCCAATTGCAACTGGGGTTGCAATTGTTGAGGCAACTAGATATGTCTGATTACAGGAAATGTGTTATTGTCAATTTGTAGGTGAAAGATTTTATCCTCAATAGATGTAGGTTAACATTTTACCTGGAGGCAAATGCTTAAAAAAAGCCTAAGGAAGGAAGCATATTCCTTTAACACATAATTATCTGACCAGTATGGGGAGGATCATTGTGTCTCCGTCAGGGGGTCGTGGAGTGGTGGTCCAGCAGGCGTCACGGAAGTTTTTTTTGGGGGGGGGGTGGGTGGGGCCACGGACGTATGTGCATTCGACGTTAACCGGCGCATGACTGTTTTTATATATATATATATATATATATATATATATATATATATATATATACCCCGCTTAACGCGGTTTCGCTTAGCGAGTTTTACCGTATACGCGGTGCCTCGCCAGAGCCGAACTTTCACTTAACGCGGGTTTTTTCCACGTATATGCGGTGAGTGTCCGGCTCGAGAGCTATTTTTAGATTCGCCCCACCCCCCACCCGCCACCTTGCATGACTGCCTGTTTTAGCTCATAAAATTCATACAAATTACCTGGCCAGAATATAATTTACATTGCTGGAATTCTTACAATATGATGATCATTTTGAATATAAACATCATAGATTTTGCATTAGACATACAAATTTTAGATATAATGTTTACTCTGAGTAAATATGTTATTTTTTGTGCAAAATATATGACATTTGTATTCAAAATATTCCTGGTCTTACAAGGAATCCAGCAATGTCAATTATATTATCCTAACTTTAGTTTGAGGTATTATTTATTACTAAAAAGGTAAATATTCTGGTTTTCCCACACATCTGGTAGGGACGGTTGGTGGGGGGTGGGGGGGAGGGAGGGACCGACCGACCATCTGTTACTGTGTGAAGACTATTTTTTTTTTTTATTAACTGAAGATATTTGTTTTAGCTCATAAAATTCATACAAATTACCCGGTCAGAATATAATTTACATTGCAGGAATTCTTATAATTTGATGATCATTTTGAATATAAACATCATAGATTTTGCATTAGACAAACAAATTTTAGATGTAATGTTTACTCTGAGTAAATATGTTATCTTTTGTGCAAAATATATGAAATTTATATTCAAAATATTCCTGGTCTTACAAGGAATCCAGCAATGTCAATTATATTATCCTAACTTTAATCTGAGGTATTATTTAATACTAAATGTTAAAATTTAGTTTTTTCACCCAACATCTCTTGAAGGGATGATTGGTGGGGGGTGGGGGGAGGGTTGGGACTGACCCCGCGGTTGAAAGAGGGGGGTAGGCAAGGTGGGGTACTTTGATTGACAGATAGTGTCGTGAAGAATATTTTTTTTTTATTAACTGAAGATATTTGTTTTAGTTCATAAAATTCATACAAATTACCCGGCCAGAATATAATTTACATTGCTGGAATTCTTACAATTTGGTGATCATTTTGAATATAAACATCATAGATTTTGCATTAGACATACAAATTTTAGATCTAATGTTAACTCTGAGTAAATATGTTATCTTTTGTGCAAAATATATGACATTTATATTCAAAACATTCCGGGTCTTACAAGGAATCCAGCAATGTCAATTATATTATCCTAACTTTAGTTTGAGGTATTATTTATTAAAATCTAGTGGTTTTCGCCCCAAAATTTCTCAGAGAGGGAAGAGCCAGCAGTGTAGTGTGAGAAGAGGGGGAGGGAGTCGAGTCCATTATTTGAATGGACATTAACTTGGCGACTGTATTTCTCTATTTCTCTTAAGTATAAATTGTGTGCATGTACCATCATAAAATGAAGATGTTATTTTTACTAGAACATAGGTATTGTGTCGGAAAAAGTGGAGTTTGGGGATCGGGCCAGTTTCTATTGGAATTAATCCCATATGTTCTGTTGTTCACTTAGCACGGTTTTCACTTAACATGGTACCCTGTGGGTTTTATTGACCACGTTAAGCGGGGTACTACTGTATATATATATATATATATATATATATATATATATATATATATATATATATATATATATATATATATATATATATATATATATATATATATATATATATATATATACATACATATACATATACACACCTAGACCCCGACTTACGACGGGGTTAGGGACCCAAATCCAGGTCGTAAGTCCGACATAGATAAAAAAAAAAATTAATAGAAAATCTACAATGAAATACAGTACAGTAAAAGTAATGAATAATGATGAATGGATACAGTACAGTGAAAGTAATAAATAATAAGGAATGGATACAGTGTGACTGAGCACTTAACCTTTAATGTAGTCAGCTGAATGCACATGGGGCCCCCATAATTTTCTAATTATACATGGAGACTACATTAACTGGAAACGTTTCGGTATAGAAAATGCGTGTCATTTTTTTTATCTATATCTGAGGCGGTCGTAGTCCCGACGGTCGTAAGTCCACGTAGTCGTAAGTCGGGGTCTAGGTGTGTATATATATATATATATATATATATATATATATATATATATATATATATATATATATATATATATATATATATATACACACACACAGTTGTACCCCGCTTTACGCGGTTTCACTTTACGCGATTTCTCATATACGCGGTGCCTCGCCAGAACCGAACTTTCACTTTACGCGGTTCATCTACCCATATACGCGTGAAGTATAATTTTTTTTTTTATTTAGCTCATAAAATTCATACAAATTACCCGGCCAGAATATAATTTACATTGCTGGAATTCTTACAATTTGATGATCATTTTGAATATAAACATCATAGATTTTGCATTAGACATACAAATTTTAGATCTAATGTTTACTCTGAGTAAATATGTTATCTTTTGTGCAAAATATATGACATTTATATTCAAAATGTTCCTGGTCTTACAAGGAATCCAGCAATGTCAATTATATTATCCTAACTTTAGTCTGAGGTATTATTTGTTACTAAAAGTTAAAATTAGTTTTTTCACCCAACATTTCTCTGGTAGGGAGGGAAGGTGGGGGATGGGGGGGAGGGTTGGGACCGACCGACCATCTGGCGCGGTTGGAAGAGGGGGGGAGGCAAGTTGGGGTACTTTGATTGACAGATAGTGTCGTGAAGAATATTTTTTTTTTTTATTAACTGAAGATATTTGTTTTAGCTCATAAAATTCATACAAATTACTGGACCAGAATATAATTTACATTGCTGGAATTTTTACAATATGATGATCATTTTGAATATAAACATCATGGATTTTGCATTAGACATGCAAATTTTAGATCTAATGTAATAATTTGGTTTACACAAAGCAAGTATTTTATCTTTTGTGCAAAATATATGAAGTTTACATTCAAAATATTCCCTGACCTGCAAGGAATCCAGAAATGTCAATTATATTATCCTAACTTTAGTCTGAGGTATTATTTATTACTAAACGTTAAAATCTAGTATTTTCACCCAAACATTTCTCAGAGAGGTAGAAGCTAGTGAGCCCGGAAGAGGGGGGTGGGTAGTTGAGTCTATTATTTGAATGGACATTAACCTGGCGACTGTATTTCTCTTAAATATTAATTGTGTGAGCATACCATCATAAAATTTAGATGTTATTTTTACTACAACATAGGTATTGTGTCGGAAAAAGTGGAGTTTGGGGGTCAGGCCAGTCTGTATTGGAATTAATCCCATATGTTCTGTTGTTCCATTTACGCGGATTTCATTTTCCGCGGTACCCTGTGGGTTCAATTGACCGCGTAAATCGGGGTACTACTGTATGTATGTATATATGTATATATGTGTGTATATATATATATATATATATATATATATATATATATATATATATATATATATATATATATATATATATATATATATATATATATATATATATATATATATATATTTCATTAGCCCAATAAAGCACGCGGACTTCTACATACAATCAACACCTCAACCCGCTAGGATTCGAACCCACGGGCCACGAGCCCATGACTGTGACCGGGGAACGCTTACCGCTGGACCATCAGGATACAAAAGCAGTCCTAGACTTTGTTATATTTTACACAAAGCCTGTTCATCGCGCTTAAGGCGCAGTGAACCCCTAATGGGGACTACCCATATCACGTAGGTGGTCAGAGTAACGTTTTACCAAATTTGGCTTCGAAACACGAGGATCCATATATATTTCATTAGCCCAATAAAGCACGAGAACGTGCACGTGCTTTATTGGGCCGTGGGTTCGAATCCTGGCGGGTTGAGGTGTTGATTGTATATGTATATATATATATAGGTATATATATATATATATATATATATATATATATATATATATATATATATATATATATATATATATATATATATATATATATGTGTGTGTGTGTGTGTGTGTGTGTGTGTGTGTGTGTGTGTGTGTGTAATATTCAGAAATTCAGTGTAATTTCAAACGCCGCGCCTTGGGCGATGTTGAGTTCAAGGTCATCTGAGGGAAGTCCGCGCTCCCCGCACGTAGTGAGAGGTTGTGGAACTAGGTCTATACGATACTAAATGTAATTTACCGAATTAATATGGAGGCGAATTATGAAACTAAACATCAGTTATTAAATTAAAAGTAATGATAGATCGTTTATCAGTCTGAATAATGTTACGGGTGTCCCAAGAAAATTATTAGTAAGCGGAAAATATGTCACGTAGGCCTAAGCTAATGCCTTGAGAGGACACGAGGCTGGCTGGCTCCCAGTCACGCGAAAGCGATCGGACAGACAGGACGTCACTGCGCGTCCGTCCACAAAACTGTCACGTGGTCTAGTCAACTGTGTTGCGCTATTGCAGTAAAACAAGTAAGTCTCATTCGATCTCAGAGAGGTTTTAGATAGGGCAGTGATAAAGTTAACAAGAGCTAACAGTGAGTTCATTTCAGGGTTTCCGTCAGAACCCACTTGACTGCGAGAGATTGACTGCCATTTGAGACTGCCGTTGAGGATTGATGATTGGCGATTGTCGCCGTTGGAACGATCAGTGCAGGCTTGTCACTGGTTAGCGGGGTAGCAAAGGATCTCTTTAGTGAACGAGTGCTCCCGACAACTAAAACGATACGGAACCAGCATCAGCATTGGGTGATCAGTTCTTACCACGTGGGTGCACAACACCACGTGTCCTCGGTCAGATAGAAGTATTACCTACTGGCCATAGTCGCCTGTTGGCGTTCTCTCTTCCTGCCCATGGATGCACTGAGAGTACACTGAGGCTATCTGAGTAGATTAATGGTCACACACTGAGACCAGGAGTCTAGGGGATACCTAGAGAAACATTTTATCTCCCTTATTACGGGTGTATGTTGAGTTGGGTGGTTCACGGATTTGGTGGACTCAGTAACATCTTAATAATAGTGACAATATTTTTGTGTGTAGTTAGTACCATTTTTTCAGTTACTGATATTATCTTGACGTGTGTAGTAATAGTTCTTAAATGATTTTGATAGTATTGTTTTTTGAATGTTTGTGTCACTAAGTGGAAACAGAGTGATACTGTGATTTATTTCCTTTAATGCATTTAATTTTTCTTTATAATTCCGATCTCAGGTATAACCTTTGTTCCCCAGAGTAGTGTTTAAGTTAGGTTAGGAATTGTGCATCTGATGGGGTGATATAATTTTGTTGAGTGCCCTTAAGGCCTATTCATTGTAGAGTTATTAATTTCTATTTTTTTTACCATTTTCTCAGTGCTGGATATCATTTTGTTGAGTGCCCTTAAGGCCTATTCATAGTAGAGTTATTGATTTCCTATTTTTTTATAAAATTTTCTCAGTGATTGATATTATTTTGTTGAAAGCCCTTAAGGCCTGTTTCATGTGTGCAAGCAACATTTCTTAATACTTAAAATTTATTGTTGTCTAATGAGGCATTGCCTGAGTTTCTAATAATTTCAATATCATGTATAACTTTTATTCCCCAGAGTAGTTTTTTAAGTTCAAGTTAAGAGGTGCGCATATTGGTGTACCATTATTTGATTGTGTTTGTAGTGTTGGAGGGAATATTAGTGTCTAAATTTTACAGTGTGTCTCATTC
>NW_024719248.1:0-16593 GCF_018991925.1 Homarus americanus | reverse complement strand
CCCTCTCCCCACGCCTCACACACCCCTCTCCCCACGCCTCACACACCCCTCTCAGTCTGTCAGTACATTGGCGGGTTAGCTGTTGTATAGCAGGTAGGGTACAAGGGACGGAGGCACCAAGATATTTAAAAGAAGAAACATAGTCAATAGTGTTGTTACCTGTCTTGAACTTGTTGGGACCGCGTTTGTGGTTACCAGGTTGGTTGTTGAACATGAGTTGAGGTGTGTCTGTGTGTGTTGGTACAGTACTCCTTCGGCCTCGTCTCTGTACTATCAGTCTCGGGGTCACAAGTTAATTACTGTATCTTACCTGTAGTTATGAGACAGCTGGTGGAGCCCGTCTGACACCTATGAATTTAGATGGTGGACGTGGGCCAAGACTTATACCTGACGTAGGGCCGAGAGTTTGTGTACAGTATTGACTTAATTTACTCACATGGTCCGTACGTTCGTCTTTCCACCTTCAATATTTTTTTCTCACCAACTACCACCTTGTTAGTTCGGGCGGCTGGTCTGTTCTTACTTACTTTGTTATTAATTTTATCGTGTAGAGTTTAGTGCAGGAGGGAATCTGAGGTGTTTGGTAGGGTCACGCTGGATAACACCCTTCTCACGGCCATATAGATGCAGGACTCGAACCCAGGACATAATGGAGAGAGATAGCACCAATACCCCGAGAGAGTTATTCTTCCTATTATCTTATTATTCTTATTTAGGACCATTTGGGGATACAGGAGGTCAGGCGCCGCCAATTTGTTGACGTCTCGGGTCACGACATGGCCGGCCGCCCACAGTGCCACAACACGGAGGGCGGTGGCACTCATTACCCATGACCAGTAATCAACACTGTTATATATTTTTCTCTTTACGATCTATATGATATTGTGGTCATCATAGTATTACTAATAAGGAAACAACAAATGGAATCATAATTATCTCAAACTCTTTCCAAACATACTGTAAATTTCTCTCTCAAACTCACTTGATCAATTTTTAGAAACAACTTGATCACTTTCCCAAAGCTTGATCACTTCTCCAAAACTTGATCACTTCCCCAAACCTTGATCACTTCCCCAAACTTTGACTATCTTACCTGAACTGAACATTCAGGAAATATGAAGAAAACCTGACGACGACATTAGCTTGTTGTTGACCTCTGTTGCCTGTTGTTGACCTCTGTTGCCTGTTGTTGGCCTGTGTTGTCTGTTGTTGACCTCTATTGCCTGTTGGTGACCTCTATTGCCTGTTGGTGACCTCTGTTTGTTGAAGACCTCTGTTGCTCCCTGTTAAGGCTATATAGGTCCCTGTCATGGCTATAGGTCTTTGTCAAGGCTATAGGTCCCTTTCATGGCTATAGGTCCCTGTCAAGGCTATAGGTCCCTGTCAAGGCTATAGGTCCCTGTCAATGCTATAGGTCCTTGTCATGGCTATAGGTCACTGTCAAGGCTATAGGTCCCTGTCATGGCTATAGGTCCCTGTCATGGCTATAGGTCCTAGTCATGGCTAATAGGTCCTTTTGTTGGTCAGGTCAACATTTAGGACCATTTGGGGATACAGGAGGTCAGGCGCCGCCATCTTGTTGACGTCCCGGGTCACGACATGGCCGGCCGCCCACAGTGCCACAACACGGAGGAGGGCGGCGGCACTCATGGCACTCATCACCCATGGCCAGTGATTAAGCCTGTAATTGTTGGTTATCATTGCAGCATTAATTAACCCTTATGACTAATTAAAATTGATAAATATTCAGAAAACAAAAAAATCGACATTTCTTTAGTTCAACAGTCATGGCTCCCTACTGTCTGTTTATTACACATCATTATTATTATTGATCATATTACACCCTGTTGGTTATGTGTGATCAGAGACTTGTTACCTTGTGGTCAGTAGTACAAGTTGACCTCATATGACCCAGTAAACAGTCACGCGATTTAGCAAGCAAGCAAGACCGACACAGAGGAAATACATTTGTTAAAAGTGATTATTTCTATGGCGTAAAGATAAATATTTTACAGGAATTAATATCAAAACTTGTTCCACTTACCTGTGTGACGATAATGAACGACAGTATTAAGTAGTGACTATGAGACCTGTATGAGAAGTTACTTGTGTTGTAGGACTATTACAGTGGCTGGTTATATGTTGTTAAGTACACTAAGGTTGTTAGGGGTCACAACAAGACGATTACAACACTTAATGAAAGGTTTAAGTTGTTGCTGTGTGGTCCGCCATCTCTTCTGTGATTGGCTGAATGATCTGACAGAATCTAATTGGTCCTGACGTGATTAAGGACAAAGAGGAAAATTCTTTGGAAGCACAAAAAAGTGACGTCATCATAGCGAGGTAAACAATGATTCCGTGAGAGAAATTTATATATTATTATCGTAGACCTGTGTGTGTGTTGTAGCAGGTATTAATTAACACAGGTGAATATGGTATTAATTAACACAGGTAGATAAGGTAAAGGTGATACATCCTTGATAATATTAACTTACTCTTCCACTATTACATGTGTCCTTATTGCCCTCATTGTCTTCATTTGGTTGTTATTGAGGAGTTAATTAAGGTAGTTGAGCTCACCTTGCTGACGTCTTACACCTTGCTGACGTCTTACACCTTGCTGACGTCTTACACCTTGCTGACGTCTTACACCCTGCTGACGTCTTACACCTTGCTGACGTCTTACACCTTGCTGACGTCTTACACCTTACTGACGTCTAACACCTTGCTGACGTCTTAATTATCAGCTGACAGTCGGGATCAGGTATGTTGTTGTGACAGATATACTAACATTAACAGAAGAATAGACGCATATTATCAATGATTGATCTGAATGGTTATATACAATCACAATACACCTGTAAGTTCGATCTAATTTACCTTACCTGATTGATTTACAGGAGTTACCTTATGGCCGATCAGTTTGACGTCAGTAGTGGGGAAATTTCTTGAATCAATTATAGCAGATAGCATCCGATCGCATCGAGAGAAAAGCAAATTAATCTACGACTCTCAACATGGGTTTACAAAGGGAAAATCTTGTCTAACAAATCTGCTAACGTTTTTTAGGAAAGTCTTCGAGGTAGTAGATAATGACAAAAATTACGATGTTATTTTCTTAGACTTTAGCAAAGCATTTGACAGAGTACCGCATCAGAGGCTTCTGAGAAAAATTAAGGCTCATGGTATCGAGGGGAAAGTTTTAAATTGGATAAAATCATGGCTCACCGATAGAACGCAGAGGGTCAGCGTAGATGGTGTTAAATCTGAGTGAGGCCGTGTAACCAGTGGGGTTCCCCAGGGGTCAGTACTAGGCCCACTCTTGTTCATTATCTACATAAACGATCTAGATACTGGGATCAGCAGTGACATAAGCAAGTTTGCAGATGACACCAAAATAGGGCGGCAAATTAATTCAGGGCAGAATGCAAATGCATTACAGGAGGATCTAAATAAACTGCAGGGGTGGTCTGAAAAATGGCAAATGAAATTCAACACCAGCAAGTGCAGCGTACTTAATATTGGAAGAACAAATACTTATAATGTATACAGCCTGAACACCATCAACCTAGAGAAGTCGACTTGTGAAAGAGACCTAGGGGTACTTGTAAGCCCGGACCTACGGCCTAGAAAACAGTGCGTTAATGTTCGAAATAAGGCTAACAGAGTATTGGGGTTTTATATCTAGAAGTGTAAGTAACAAGAGTGCAGAGGTCTCATTGCAAGTACATCTTGCGCTAGTCAGGCCGCACCTCGATCATGCGGTTCAGTTCTGGTGCCCCTATTATAGAATGGATATAAATTCACTAGAGTCGGTGCAGCGAAGAATGACAAAAATGATTCCGGGACTTAGGAACCTTCCATATCAGGATAGGTTAAAGAAACTTAACTTGCATTCCCTAGAAAGACGAAGAGTGCGGGGAGATATGATAGAAGTATTTAAGTGGGTGAAAGGAATCAATAAAGGGGATATAGATAAAGTTCTTATAATATCCGAGCAGGATAGGACTCGGAGCAACGGATTCAAGTTGGATAAGTTTACGTTTAGGAGGGAGATAGGAAGAAACTGGTTCACAAATAGGGTGGTGGACGAGTGGAACAAGCTCAGCAACTTTGTAGTAAGTGCGGGAACTCTGGAAAGTTTCAAAAGGAGTCTAGATAGATTCATGGATGATAGAGAGTGGTAGTAACTCTCGACAGGAGCTGCCATGCACAGGCCAACCGGCCTATTGCAGACTCCTTATTTTCTTATGTTCTTATGTTCTTATTACAGGTAGCCATGATGGGGTATAGAGGTCAAATGGCCCATGTAAGATATAACCCTCTGTTGTTTTTAATAGTCTTGGCCAATATTGACCTCAGGTTCATGGTTTCAATTGATAGAATTTTTTTTCATAGGTCTACCAGCCTCTGTATTACAACTTGGCGAGCTCGAGAAATGGAAACGTAACCTGGATTTATTACGTTTTGAGACTTGAAGACGTAACCCGGATTTAGTACTTTTTTTATTTTGCTTCTGTATTTTAAAAGTCTTATTGATAATCGTCCTGTTGTGTTTTGTCAGGAGAATATCTCTTATCTCTTAGGAGAATTACACTGCATCTCTCTCTCTCTCTCTCTCTCTCTCTCTCTCAGGAAAATAAGACTATTTCTCTCTCTCGGGAAAAATCATCTCATACTTATTCACTTACTCTTACGTGACTGATGGTAGAGTTACATTAGGTATTTCACAAATCCTACGAATCCAGACGATTTTGGGTGGGTAAATGGGACCCAAGGTGTGTGTGTAGGCGCTAGTGATGAAAGAAATTGGAAAATAGAAGGACCTATGTGAATGTAAAGACGCTGGGGATGAAAGAAGTTGAAGAAATGATAACTTGCGTATTGTGAGTTATTAAACAAATCACATCTACTCGAGGTGATGAATGAAAAAGAAAATACTTACAGATTAAATAATATCGACTTAGTTATATTGAAAGGTAAATTAATATCCTGGGGTGATTATTATGAGCCTGTATGATAGTTGAAGCTTGTTGTCTTGACGAAGCTTTTGTCTTGGTTGAAGCTTGTTGTCTTGATGAAGCTTTTGTCTTGGTTGAAGCTTATCTTGAAGCTTTTGTCTTAGTTGAAGCTTGTTGTCTTGATGAAGCTTTTGTCTTAGTTGAAACTTGTTGTCTTGATGAAGCTTGTTGTCTTTAAGCTTTTGTCTTAGTTGAAGCTTGTCTTGATGAAGCTTTTGTCTTAGTTGAAACTTGTTGTCTTGATGAAGCTTGTTGTCTTTAAGCTTTTGTCTTGGTTGAAGCTTGTTGTCTTGATGAAGCTTTTGTCTTAGTTGAAGCTTGTTGTCTTGATGAAGCTTGTTGTCTTGAAGCTTTTGTCTTAGTTGAAGCTTGTTGTCTTGATGAAGCTTTTGTCTTAGTTGAAGCTTGTTGTCTTGATGAAGCTTTTGTCTTAGTTGAAGTTTGTTGTCTTGATGAAGCTTTTGTCTTAGTTGAAGCTTGTTTTCTTGATGAAGCTTTTGTCTTGGTTGAAGCTTGTTGTCTTGATGAAGCTTTTGTCTTGGTTGAAGCTTATCTTGATGAAGCTTTTGTCTTAGTTGAAGCTTGTTGTCTTGGCGAAGCTTTTGTCGTGGTTGAAGCTTGTTATCTTGATTGGCGTGAGGTGATTGGTTGATGATTTATCTTCTTGGTAGTTATCTTGAAGACGATGGACGAATTACTTCACCTGTGTGTGTGTGTGTGTGTGTGTGTGTGTGTGTGTGTGTGACTGCAGGATGATATTAATACTCTTCTTTCTTCTATGTCACCAGGTATTTGCAACTTACCTGTACCTAATTAGTACAGGTAGAGGGGCATCAGGACAATGATCACCTGTCTTATTGTCTGTCTTAGGAACGTTTGTCTGGGTACAGGAGATTTTTTTTTTAGATCACCTTAAGAATCTTCGCCCCAGCTTATTCCACCTAAAGATTAACCCCCCTAACCTAACCTAACCTAACCTAACCTCACCTCCGAAATGGTGGTTAGTCCATAGGTGAAATAAACTGGGGTGGAAATTCTTCAAGTGATCAGATTTTAATTTTTTTTTAACATATCCTTTAAATTCTTGTCAGACTCGGATCAACAGTTCTGGTAGTTCGCTGTTCAGTGTCTTCAGGTGGCAGTAATAACATTGTGATTTTTTGATTGATTTTTGTGGTTGGGGTGATATTCATCTTGTAAATAAACAGGTGGTGACAGGTGATTGATGGAGGTAACATTAATTACTAATCAGTAGAGGGACCTTTAATATGTGTATGGTTTCTTATAGTGACAAAAAGTGATGGTGAAGACGTTACTCTCAACAGTTTAATTCTTCCTTTGTTGGTCGGGTCAGGTCAGGTCAGGTCAGGTCAACATTTAGGACCATTTGGAAATATAGGAGGTCAGGTACCGCCATCTTGTTTACGTCCCGGGTCACGACATGGCCGGCCGCCCACAGTGCCACAACACGGAGGAGGGCCTGGTGGCACTCATGGCACTCATCACCTGTATTCACTAACTCTTGGTATATTGATAAAATTCACAGTTTGCCTCAAAGTTCACCGGCGTATGTTACTGCGACCACAACAATACTTATCCGGAACCCAAATTTGCCGACAAAACATGAAATTTCAGACATGTAAACAATACCTTTAAAATATAGATCTCCAATCACCCCAAAACTCTGATTTTACTTGAATTTGACATAAGAAACAGACATAAGATGCTTTAAGTAAGATAAGCCAAGGGAAGAATTCGTAAGATCTTTTGAGGGAAGGAGTTGGGTTTTACCTGGTGATACTATTAAGACAACTTTCCCCCAATGAGACATTCTATTCTTCAGGTAGACATTTATTTTGTTAACCTCACCAATACAACCAGAAGACACCGACAACAAGATTATTTTCACCAATCGTTGTTTCCTTATTATGTATTACCATTACCTAAACTTCGATACTATTGGGCAAAATACAATAATAAGTCACTTTGTTCACATCTGGTCAATGATTCCTTACTCTGGTGGATGTGAAACAAAAACATTCACAACAAACTATCAAAGAACGTTTTATTGAGTACGTTTGTATGTTTGTTTGTGTATCAGTGTGTGTTTGTTTTTTGTTTTTCAATATGGCTGCCATGAGTTATTTCAGATATTTAACATGAGTAAAATACGTGATGTCAGTCGTTAATTATCAGTAGGAAGTTAAGAGCGTTTAGACCTTCTGTTAACTGTATGAGGATATTTAATCAACATTGACAAGAGAAATGGAAGGATGTGTGGAAGAAATTGGTGGATAATTTTAGGTGAGTGGAAGAGATATTTGAAAATTTTATCAGAAATATAATAAAAATAAATGGTAGATTATAGTGTGTGTGTGTGTGTGTGTGTGTGCGTGTGCGTGTCCAATCTACAGAGCATTAGATTATAGAAGATAGTTTTGCCAATCATAAATTATAATTATAATCAATGATATTATAGGTGTGGAGGAGAGTAGACAAGATGGCGGATGTTATAATATTGGATATAATCGCTTTTGTAATTATACGTGAATTATAGAGGTGAAGCAATAGTGTCTAAATCAAATATACCTTTGATAATTAGTTATGATTGTTGAAGGAAGTGAAGGTTGGGATGCAGGTGACATGCTCATCAGGTGACATGCTCATCAGGTGACATGTTCATCAGATGGCATGTTCATCAGGTGTCATTGTTCATCAGGTGTCATGTTCATCAGGTGACATGTTCATCAGGTGACATGCTCATCATCATGTTCATCAGGTGACATGTTCATCAGGTGACATGTTCATCAGGTGTCATGTTCATCAGGTGTTCATCAGGTGTTCATCAGACATGTGACATGTTCATCAGACATGGTGACATGTTCATCAGGTGACATGTTCATCAGGTGACATGTTCATCAGTGTCATGTTCATCAGGTGTCATGTTCATCAGGTGACATGTTCATCAGGTGTCATGTTCATCATCATGGTGTCATGTTCATCAGGGACATGTTCATCAGGTTCATTGACATGTTCATCAGGTGACATGTTCATCAGGTGACATGTTCATCAGGTGTCATATTCATCAGGTGACATGTTCATCAGGTGTCATGTTCATCAGGTGTCATGTTCATCACGTGTCATGTTCATCAGGTGTCATGTTCATCGTGTCATGTTCATCAGGTGTCATGTTCATCACGTGTCATGTTCATCAGGTGACAGTGACAGTCATCTTATTTGTTGTATTCATGTCATTTTATTGTCCTGTCATGTTCTTTGTTTATAATGATTTGGTTATAGTGTTGCAAGTATTATATATTTTTATGAGACTTCTGAGTTTTATAGTTCATTATACCTTGAAGTTTGTTATTATGTTAAAGTAACTCCTATAGTTCTGTAAGTTCCTGAGGCTGTATCCATGTTTTGTATTTTTGTCTGTAATATCTGTACAATGTTTACCTCCAAGATACAGCCAACACACACACACACACACACACACACGATTCACCATTATAGATTGATAAATACTTCACCAGGTGTTGGCCAGAATCACCAACACTACATGATCTAGATACTGGATCAGCAGTGACATAAGCAAGTTTGCGGATGACACCAAAATAGGGCGGCAGATTAATTCAGGGCAGGATGCAAATGCACTACAGTGCGTTCATGTTCGGAATAAGGCAAACAGAGTATTGGGTTTTATATCGAGAAGTGTAAGTAATAGGAGTGCGGAGGTCATATTGCAATTATATCTTGCGCTAGTTAGGCCGCACCTCGATTATGCAGTTCAGTTCTGGTGCCCTTATTATAGAATGGATATCAATTCACTGGAGTCGGTGCAGCGAAGAATGACGAAAATGATTCCGGGACTTAGAAACCTTCCATATCAAGATAAGTTAAAGAAACTTAACTTGCATTCCCTAGGAAGACGAAGAGTGCTGGGAGATATGATAGAAGTATTTAAGTGGGTGAAAGGAATCAATAAAGGGGATATAGATAAAGTTCTTATAATATCCGAGCAGGATAGGACTCGTAGCAACGGATTCAAGTTGGATAAGTTTAGGTTTAGGAGGGAGATAGGAAGAAACTGGTTCACAAATAGGGTGGTAGACGAGTGGAACAAGCTTAGCAACTTTGTAGTAAGTGCGGGAACTCTGGAAAGTTTTGAAAGGAGGCTAGATAGATTCATGGATGATAGAGAGTGGTAGTAACTCTCGACAGGAGCTGCCATGCACAGACCAACCGGCCTATTGCAGACTCCTTATGTTCTTATGATTATTGTTGGTGATCTTGACGTGTTCTCCATCACAGTCTTGTCTATAGGTTTGCTTTCTTCCCTCCCTTCTTTCCCCCCTCCCTCACTTCCTCTCTCTCTCTCTCCCTCCCTCTCTCTCTCCCTCCTTCCACTCCCTCCCTCCCTCCCTCCTTCCACTCCTTCCACTCTCTCCCTCCTTCTCCTGTCATCTTCCACCGCCCGTGAAGAGACTCTGATACTCCTTGTAGCAATATGACAGTGACAAGAGATCTTCAGTAACTGTCTAATCATGATTCAGTTGTTGACAGTTCATTAACTAACAGTCTAATGAACTGTCAAGAAGTGAGTGTGAGATATATTTCCCAACTACTGTTACATTAGTACAATGAATCTCTCCGTGTCGTAACAAGCAGTTACCAGGAACTTTATGCAACACTGGTGGACATAAACATATTGTACAATTCATGTCAGGTATAGGTCAGGTCACGTCATGTATAGATCAGGTCAAGTCAGGTATAGATCAGGTCACGTCAGGTATAGGTCATGGCACGTCAGGTATAGGTTATGTCAGGTCAGGTATAGGTCAGGCCATGTATATGTTAGGTCATGTCGAGTATAGGCCGGGTCAAGTCAGGTATAAGTCATGTCAGGTCAAGTGTAAAAGCTCAACTAACACACAAAAGAAACACAAATTTAAAAACTAAGCTCAAACACAATACTGTCTCTTCATCACCCTGCAACACACAACACATTATCACTGCAACACCCGAACACAAACACAGTGGCTAGGATTATGTATTTACGTAATATATGTAACACTGACTAACATATAAACCCATTACTTTAAACACTTGATAACGCATGAGGAACAGTATATACAGCTTAGGTTAGGTTAGGTGTGTTGTATGTCCTTGGGGTACTTTGTCCTCGGAGTGTTTTTGTCCTTGGGGGGAATATTGTCCTAGGAAAGATTTTGTCCAAGGGGATTTTGATCTAGGAGAGCTTCTGTCCTAGGAGTGATTTTGTCCTAGGAACATAACATAAGAATGGAGGAAACTGCAGCAATAGGCCCATACGAGGCAGTCCCATTTATACCCAGCCCCTATTGCTCATATATCCATCTAACCTATGTTTGAAGCTATCCAGCGTATTTGAGTTAATGATGATGTTTGGTAACTCGTCCAGTACTCTATTTCCAAACCAATGTTTACCTATTTCGCGCCTAAATCTAATTTGTCTAATTTAAAACCATTGTTACGAGTTCGCTCCTGGTTGGATAGTTTGAGTACCTTTGTTATATCATCTTCGTTTAGCTCAGACTTTCATTTATACGCCTCGTTCTTATCGCCCCTCACTCTACGTCTCTCGGAGTGCAAATTAAGATGCTTCAACCTGCTTCTGTACTCGAGGTTCCTAATGCCCGGGATTAGTCTTGTCATTCTCCTCTGAATTCTTTCTGGGGATTCTATATCCATTCTGTGATACGGTGACCAGAACTGAACTGCGTAGTCCATGTGCGGTCTGACAAGCTCAAGATATAGTTTTAGGATAACCTCGCTAGTCTTGTTACTAACACTCCTTTGTATGAACCCAAGTACTTTGTTAGCCTTGTCTCGAGCTAATACACATTGTTGACTCGGAGGGATTTTGTCCAGCACTCTCCTACTCGTCATCATATAAGTGTAATCTCATTAAAAAGTTTTAGGATACAAGAATAATTATAATCTTGTGAAGAATATTTAATGTTTAGAAATTTTTCACAATTCTACCTGTCTGTACCTGTTGTCACACCATATGACGGTGATGAACAAGACGTCCAGGTAACTCTCACTTATTGACTTACCTGTTGTAATCACTCTAATCTAATGGTAATAAGGTTATGGAGGTGCTATCTACTCTTAGTCGAATTGCCTTGTATACATTGATTGTATACCTATACTGTTTATAGACATGACAAGTCAGTGAACTTGTATGAAAAATTTACTGCAAACATCTATCTATCTCTCTCTGTCTGTCAGTCTGTCTGTCTGTCTAGACCACACTGGTGGATAACTCGCCAAACCACACTGGTGGATCACTGACCAAGACCACACTGGTCATCACTGGCCAAGACCACACTGGTGGATCACTGGCCTAAGAATACCCAGTATCAAAGATAAAATAATTGAAGTCAACCTCATGATAGCCCTGAGGCTTCTGCGTGGTGATCCTGATAACATTGCTTCTAAGAAACTGCTGGAATATATGAGTCATGAAACTGGTGAATCTAGTGACCCAAACTACCGCTACACACATGAGGATGTTTGGACTAGACCATCTGTACAAAGCTGAGACACCAGCACTTCCTGCCACCCTGGCGGACAGTTCCCTTCGACATGACAACACCCTCGTACCCGCCTACACGCCTGACCACACACAATCCTTATCTCCAACACATTGCCAAAGTGAGAGCTCTTGACCACACACATAACCTGCAGACTGAAAATAACATCACACAGACCATCTACACTGACGGCTCTCTTAACACTGTCTGTGGGAGGGCTGGAAGTGCTGCCATTGTGGCTCAGCCTAACGGTAATGTAATAGAGAAAGGAGCTTGAATTAGTAACTGGTCATCCAATCTACAAACTGAACTATTTGCCATACTCACAGCCCTGAAACTTATCCTCACTACTTGCTCTTGATACCCTAAACTCAGATTGTCACCCGCTTGTCTCTGAAGCCAGACACAAGTATATGTGTCTTGTTGACGGGGGGTCAGGATCAAGCTGCTGTGGATCCCCCCTCATCAGTCAACATAAGAGTTGATGCCTTAGCTAAACTCGCGTCCAACAATGACAATGCTGAATACAATCTAGGAGTGTCGAATAAAACCCTAAAAACTAAAAACTATGAACAGGAAAGAACTTGTTGATAAATTTGAAGCCAATAGACAAGTGCAGACAGGCACTAGTCAATCCATTGTTTACCATGATGAGATGTATCAAGTAAAACATGTTTATGGAGCAAGTAACAAGATCACTAGATTACAAGATGTTGTCACTGCTAGACTAAGGTTAGGATATAAGTATACTGTACCTTTGGCAGTATGTTCCTCAAGCAGATGTGAACAAAATTAAATGTAAAGTGTGTGTCCAGACATATGGCAACACACTCCAACTCTACGTCTTAGACTGTGAAAAAATAGAATCTAATAGGGATAGATCCAAGCGCACTGTGTATTTAATGGCATCTAGTACCTCATCATAATTTTATGTACCGCCTTAAACAATGTACTGGAAATACTCTGTAACATTCGTTGCCATAATATCAAAACCACTGGGGTCTGATAAACACCCTTTGTGGCCTCTACTCTATAATCCCGTTTATGCTACCGCTCACAGTATGAGTATGGGGTGCACAATAAACTAGCTGGTGATCGCGGTAAAATTGTAATTCAATTGGCCAAGACCACACTGGTGGTTCACTGGCCAAGACCACACTGGTGGGTCACTGGCTAAGACCACACTGGTGGGTCACTGGCCAAGACCACACTGGTGGATCACTGGCCAAGACCACACTGGTGGGTCACTGGCCAAGACCACACTGGTGGGTCACTGGCCAAGACCACACTGGTGGATCACTGGCCAAGACCACACTGGTGGGTCACTGGCCAAGACCACACTAGTGGGTCACTGGCCAAGACCACACTGGTGGGTCACTGGCCAAGACCACACTGGTGGATCACTGGCCAAGACCACACTGGTGGGTCACTGGCCAAGACCACATTGGTGGATCACTGGCCAAGACCACACTGGTGGGTCACTGGCCAAGACCACACTGGTGGGTCACTGGCCAAGACCACACTGGTGGATCACTGGCCAAGACCACACTGGTGGATCACTGGCCAAGACCACACTGGTGGATCACTGGCCAAGACCACACTGGTGGGTCACTAGTGGGTCACTGGCCAAGACCACACTGGTGGGTCACTGGCCAAGACCACACTGGTGGGTCACTGGCCAAGACCACACTGTGGGTCACTGGCCAAGACCACACTGGTGGGTCACTGGCCAAGACCACACTGGTGGGTCACTGGCCAAGACCACACTGGTGGGTCACTGGCCAAGACCACACTGGTGGGTCACTGGCCAAGACCACACTGGTGGGTCACTGGCCAAGACCACACTGGTGGGTCACTGGCCAAGACCACACTGGTGGGTCACTGGCCAAGACCACACTGGTGGGTCACTGGCCAAGACCACACTGGTGGGTCACTGGCCAAGACCACACTGGTGGATCACTGGCCAAGACCACACTGGTGGATCACTGGCCAAGACCACACTGGTGGATCACTGGCCAAGACCACACTGGTGGGTCACTGGCCAAGACCACACTGGTGGGTCACTGGCCAAGACCACACTGGTGGGTCACTGGCCAAGAACACACTAGTGGATCACTGGCCAAGACCACACTGGTGGTCACTGGCCAAGACCACACTGGTGGGTCACTGGCCAAGACCACACTGGTGGATCACTGGCCAAGACGTTACTCTAAACAGTTTAATTTTTCCTTTTGTTGGTCAAGTCAACATTTAGGACCATTTAGGGATACAGGAGGTCAGGCGCCGCCATCTTGTTGACGTCCCGGGTCACGACATGGCTGGCCGCCCACAGTGCCACAACACGGAGGAGGGCGGCGGCACTCATGGCACTCATCACCCATGACCAGTAATCAGTGATGAGAGCAACACAAAATATAATTAAGATATAAATATTTGAGATATATAACGAATTTACACACTTGGCCACAGTACGACTGATAAGGGAGGGGGGGGGGGGATTGATGTATTTCTAGGTGATGAACTAAAATGAAGCGAGAGTATTGCTGTGACAAACATACAAGTGCCCCTACATTTAGGTGATCACAAAAACATCTAATAACTAATGTGACCTTCTCTAGCCTACTACACTCTAGGTGGCGCCGGGGAAATGCTTCTGGTGGTCATCTTGGTGTGTCCTCCCAGTCCTGGCACCTGGGCATCTCTTGTGTGGTGGTTGTGTCACCTCACTTGTGTAGGATGACTCTGACGTGTTGTATCAGCTTAAGGACTGTTGACCTCATTGCACAGGGACTTAGTACACCCATAAGAGGCCATTTAATAGGTGTTAATAATGTCCTCATACCTGTGGACTGTCCGTGTATCGTACCGTCGTGTGGAGGTGTGCAGTACAGGGTGGTTCACTAGGCTGTAGAGAACCACCTGTATGTCACCTGTTTCTCGCCCACCCTGTACTGTACTTATCCAGGTGTCAATGCTGTTGTCGTTCACTTTGCATATGTAGTAAATAGGCTGAATAAACTTCTTCAATTGAATAGTTGTGCCCCAACACACTGCCGCCCACACCATGACTGAACCTCCGTCGGCAGAGGTCAATTTCAACAATATTGACGCCAGCATACTTGTGTTGCTCACGTCTCCACACCCCTGCAAGGGTATTGGTAGTCGATACTGTACATCGACTCTCATTTATGAAGATTCAGTCATCTCCAGTTGACGAGAACAGTGTTAACCTGGCAGTCATAACTCCTGTGGCCGGTCGTGGGGCCTCGTACCATCATCAGGGGGACGAGTCCTTACTGTCTGGTGGTCTAACAGCGCCGCTACGAGGATGACCTGTAGTCTGGCGATCCGGATGAGGCAGTGGCCTTACCCAGGAGTGATCGGGGGTGTAGGACCCGTCCTCCAGGTGCCTCCTACACACCTGGAGACACATCAGTCCCTTAGGCCACCACTCTGACGGTCACCATCTGTCAGCCACTACAACGCCCTGACAACTTCATCTTGGTCTAGATATCGTCTGACACCATTAACCAACATCGAGCAGCCAAGATGGTGGATGAGAAGTTGAGGCGGGGATAACTCCTTCTTCCGGAGCCTGACACCACTGTCCTGTAGGGGTGATCAGACACAAGGATGCCTGACGGGGTCTTGTGTAGTTCATCCAACCCTTCAGGTAGTTATCCTGGTCTACATCTACAGTGGTTCATGTGTGACAAACAAACAATGCTCTTTTAATTTATTTTTAACACGTATATGCGGCACAGGTGTTCAGGCGTCTTAAGATGGGAGTTTTAGTGTATAATTTATTTCTATTTGCAGCTAATGACATTTACCATCTTGAAATTTGGTCTATGGAATAAACTTCACATTACGCCAGGCTGTGTGCGTCTGTTTGTGTATAGTCGGGGGAGTGTCTGGCTGAAGCTTCATCCATTGTCGTAGCTCTCAGGACTCCAAATGGAAACCTAACGACTCTCTGTTGTTTCTCTTAATGTGAAAATACCAGATGACGACAGCCACGCCCAGCCTCGTGACAACACCTGAAGCTACACGTGTCGCTGTTGGTCCCGTTCTGTCAGGGTTGAGATTTGTTCAGGTGTTTCATAAGGATTTTTTCTCGGGTTGTTTGTACATCTGTAAGTCATTAATTCATACATCCATCAGGTCATTCAACAAACCACAGGAGAGAAATAGATTAAACGAATCTTACGTTACTGGTTTTAAGGAAACAAAATGGCGGAAGATACAGTGTCCTAATACCTGCTTATTACCTGTTGATATGATCGCATTCCTCATATCAGTACACGAATACAAAAAATCTTGCTGTAATTATCAAATACAAATTGGTGGTGTATGCTTACGTTATAATACAGTACAATACAATATACACCAGTACAGGTATACTCTAACACCTGCCACTCTGTCACAGGTGTGGAAATTGAAGGCTGGTACACAGGTGTCTTATTCATATATTCCTCCTACTTGTGTTCATTGTCCTCTTGTTGTCCTGCTAGATATTAATTATTTTGTTATTGTTTATCATCTTGCTGTAGTTGTCGTGGGAACATTATTTCAGCGTTTATGAAATATTTACAAAGCAATATCTGTCTTTATCCAATTAATATGTACAGAGTAATATTTGTCTTTGATCAATATTTCTAGAACGTCTGTCAAGCATTCAACAACATGTAGGCTTAGATCAGGACTTTTATCATCCCAGTGTGATCAGCGGAAAGTGATCAGCATCGTTTAATCATCGTCGTCTGATCACTCTCATGAGATCAGTTTTGAGGTCTCCATCTAGTTGTAAACATTACCTCAGTCTGAAGATTTTTTTAGTCCTCGTTATCCTGAACAGCAACAACAACAACACAAACAACTGGTTAATGGACAGATTACAACATTATCCCATAACCACCACCACCACCACAACAACCACAACCACCACCACCACAACAACAACCACAACCACCACCACCACAACAACAACA
>NW_024719247.1:0-18937 GCF_018991925.1 Homarus americanus | reverse complement strand
TGATGTACTTCGTTCAGTTACGTATTGCTATACACAAGAAAAGAAGAAAGAAGAGGAAAGGCCTAACAAGACACACAATAGAAGACAAGCACTTTCACAGGTACACCGGATCGTGAAGACACCCACTCACTGTCTTCCTCACCTGCAAGAAAAAGCAAATTAAGACTCAGGTCCACCACACATACAGGTACACCACATGACCTACATATCCACACAGGTAACAGTCATGTAAACCAGGTAAGCTAATTAGAGTTGTGTACGTCAGCTAAGAAATACCCTGAGAAAATTAATAAATGATAAAGAGATAAATAGATAAAATACAATAATTACTAAACGAACATAGGAGAAAAGATTATATATGCGTGGTGGGGGGGAGGGGGAGGGGGCAGCAGCAGCAAGACAAAGTTGTATGTCTCCAACACGTACAACCATTGTCACACACTGTCCATCTAGCTTTGTTTGATAACTTCATTCTAAGGATGACTATCAGCTCTTTATCAGGCTTCTATTTTGGCATGACATGACATGACACACACACACAATCTCTCTCTCTCTCTCTCTCTCTCTCTCTCTCTCTCTCACCAACAAGACAGACACGCCAAGAGAGGCAAAACAACTTCCTGTAATCTCTATATATATATCCTTCTCTCCCTGACTGGTCTTCCAACAATACCTTTCCCTCCAGACACCATGAGAGACAGAACACCCGGACAGGTGTTAGTGATGGCGTGGTGGGGGAGGGGGAGAAGGCTGGGAGGCTGGGGGTTGGGGATGGGGGGAGTGGGAGGTTGAAGTGGGGGAGGGATGGGAAGGGTAGTGAAGCCAGATGGGAGGGAGGGTGTTGGTTGAGGAGGACTGGAGATTGCCTCTCACCACCCCTCCTCCTTCATGATTAATCCCGTCTGGCATTGACCACTGATACTATCCGTGGGATGCTGGAAGAAGGAGGAGGAGAGAGAGAAGAAGGAGGAGGAGGAGAAGGAGGAGGAGAAGGAGGAAGATAGGAAGAAAAAGAAGGGGAAGGTGGAAAAGAGGAGGAGGAGACGCGAGTGAGGAGAGGGGAACGACAGGAAGAAGGAAGGACAGGGAGGGGGAAGAAGGTGAAAGAGGATAGAAGGAGCAGGAGGAAGGAGAAAGAAATGGGAAAACAAAAAAGAAATAGGCGATGAGGGAGAAGGGGAAGGAAGGTGAGGAAAGAGAAGGAAGGAGTGAAAGATCAATAAAGAAGAAGGACAAAGAAGAGGCATTGGAGAAAATGAAAAACATGAAAGTAAAAAGGAGGAACGGAAGGAAAAAACAGATAAACGAAGGGGAAAGAGGAAGAAGACAAGAGGAAGAACACAGTAGGACAAGAACACACAACAAGGAACAAATACTCGAGAATAGAAAGATATGATAGGAGAAGGAAGAAGAGAACAGGAGGTGGAGAAGGAGGAAGAGAACAGGAGGTGGAGAAGGAGGAAGAGAACAGGGAGGTGGAGGAGGAAGAAGAGAACAGGAGGTGGAGAAGGAGGAAGAGAACAGGAGGTGGAGAAAGAGGAAGAGAACAGGAGGTGGAGAAGGAGGAAGAGAACAGGAGGTGGAGAAGGAGGAAGAGAACAGGAGGTGGAGAAGGAGGAAGAGAACAGGAGGTGGAGAAAGAGGAAGAGAACAGGAGGTGGAGAAGGAAGAAGAGAACAGGAGGTGGAGAAGGGAAGAAGAGAACAGGAGGTGGAGGAAGGAAGAAGAACAGGAGGTGGAGAAGGAGGAAGAGAACAGGAGGTGGAGAAGGAAGAGAAAAGAGAAAGATTAGAAAACGGAGGAAGAAGAAACAAAAAATGAGAAGTGGAAACGAATAAAAGAGGGAATAAAGGAAACAAAAACAAACAATAAGATATTAATATGGAGACATGGAAACGTAAGAGAAGAGAAGAGAAGAGAAGAGAAGAGAAGAGAAGAGAAGAGAAGAGAAGAGAAGAGAAGAGAAGAGAAATAAAATAACGGAGAATAAAATTTTATCCCACTCACTCCTGTATCAGTTAGGGTTAGGTTATGATTAGGTTAAGTTTGGTTCGATTAAGTCAGGTCAGGTCAGGTCATGGTTTGGGTTAGGTTAGGTTAAGAAATAGGTAGAGTTAGGTTAGCTTATGCGTAGGTTAGGTTAGCTTATAATGTGTTGGGTTAGGTGAGGTTAAGTTATAGGTAGCTAGGTTAGGTTAGTGCAGTACAGTAATCACTAAGTACGAGGTTGTAGAGTACAGTTGTAGAGTACATCTCTCTTTCTCTTGTGTGGGCGTGCGACTGTGTGTGTGGGCGGGCGACTGTGTGTGTGTGGGCAGGGCAGTAAAAGTGACGCTGGAGAATTTTGATGCTGCAGGGCGATGTGGACATTCCCTCTCATGAAATGTTTGAGTAGCCGTGATCAAGACCGGACCTGCCTAACAGAGAGAGAGAGAGAGAGAGAGAGAGAGAGAAGAGAGAGAACAACACACACACACAATCTTGAAAATAATATACATCCATATGAGTCTCTCATGTGTGAAAATCAAGCATCAGGTGTGTGTGTGTGTGTGTGTGTGTGTGTGTGTGTGTGTGTGTGTGTGTGTGTGTGTGTGTGTGTGTGGGGATGGATGTTCCCATGATGGGTGATGCTAGTTGTGTAGTGACTTGGGGCATAAAAGCAACAATAATATCTAGGTATTAATCATAAAATAAGGGATCGAAGCATCAGGTGCATTAACAAAGCTATAAATAAATATGGCTTAATAAATAAATAAATAAATAAATAAATAAATAATAAATCTCATTAAAACAGGAACTATGGAAATTGTACAGGTTGGGTTCGGTTAGGTTTTTAGGTTCAGTTAGGTTTGGGTTCGGTTGGGTTTAGGTTGAGTTGGGTTTTATTTGGGAAAAGAGGCCCATAAGGAGAAAAGCATTGATATTTATTGGGTGGCTACGTGCACTAGCTGGGAGGCTGAGTCTTAGCTGCCATGATGGAAACTCACTGCTAACATGCTGGGAGGCTGATAAGTCTTTTTATCATGTTGAGGACCTCACAGTTAATAACATGCTAGGAGGCTAAAAAGTGTTGCTAGCATGTTGGGACTCACAGTTAACATGCTAGGAAGCTGATAAGTCTTTCTATCATGTTTGGGACCTCACAGTTAACATGCAAGGAGACTAAAAGTGTTGCTGCATGTTGGGACCTCACAGTTAACATGCAAGGAGACTAAAAGTGTTGCTAGCATGTTGGGACCTCACAGTTAACATGCAAGAGACTAAAAGTGTTGCTAGTAGGACCTCACAGGTTAACATGCAAGGAGACTAAAAAGTGTTGCTTGCATGTTGGGGCCCTCAGTTAACATGCAAGGAGACTAAAAAGTGTTGCTAGCATGTTGGGACCTCTGATTAACATGCAAGGAGACTAAAAGTGTTGCTAGCATGTTGGGACCTCACTGGTTAACATGCAAGGAGACTAAAAGTGTTGCTAGCATGTTGGGGACCTCTGATTAACATGCAAGGGAGACTAAAAGTGTTGCTAGCATGTTGGGACCTCACAGTTAACATGCAAGGAGACTAAAAGTGTTGCGAGCATGTTGAGGCCTCACAGTTAACATGCAAGGAGACTAAAAAGTGCTGCTAGCATGTGGGGCCTCTGAGTTAACATGCTAGCAAGCTAAGAGTATTGCTAGCATGTTGGGACTTACTCAGTTGAGGCTACAATGTCACGCTATTCTTTAATAAGCTCTCCTTAAGAACACTTCAAGCTTTAGTCCATTAAAAATATAAAAATACTTTGAACTGTTGGCCACACTCTTCCTCTTCTTCACTACTTCCTTTTCTTCTCGTTTTCACAACCTCCTCTTCCTCCTTCCTCACTATCTCCTCTCTTTTTAGTCCCATACACTTCCTCCTCTTTTACCTCCTCTCTCTTCTCGTCCACACACTTCCTTTATTTCCTTCTACCCCATCCCCACTCTCTCTATCTTCATCCCTTCATTCTCCCTACCTTTCTCCACTCCCCCCCCTTAACCTCCTTCATCATCTCTCTAGTGTCGAGACTCTAGTGATCATAGCTGGTACCTCTTAGGGGTCACAGCTGGTTCAGGTCAGGTCAGGTCAAGGGTAAAATACAAAATTTATCAATATTTCGTCAGAACTTAAAATCTACAAATACAAGTTTTATCGATCTATTATTATACACACAAAAACAAACTTCATTGCTTAATCCATAGCGGAAGATTCTAATCGTTCGCTTTTAATTGAGAATCAACAACAACTTCACTCAGTGTTTCTGCCAATCTCAAAGCGCTTTTTAAGTTTAGTTTTTATCTTCCTTTCAGGTCAAGTTTGTTTTATCCGGAATCTTTTTTCTATTTCCCGATTTTATTTTTGCGATATTTATTTAAAGTCAATGATACAGATCAGAGGCCATCTTGTGACGCTGTGAGCCACCCTCTCTCTCTCTCTCTCTCCCTTTCTCTCTAATTTCTCTTTCTCTCTCTCTGGTTTATCTTTCCACTGACACTTACCTACCTTCGCCTCCCCCCTACCTCCTCCCTCTCACTATTTTCTCCTTCCCTCCTCCTCCTTCCCTCTACCTCCTCCTTCCCTTTACTACCCAACCCTCCCTCCTCTTTCCCCCTCCCTTCCTTCCTTCCTTCCTCCCCTCTCTTTCCCCTGGGCGTGAAGCAATAACACCCCTCAGGAAGTAGGTTATGGGTCCTGGGGAGAGCATATGAACAGAGCAACGTCCCACCGCTCCTGCCCTGACACTGTGAGGGCAACGAGGAGGAGGAGGGAGGACAGAGCCGATGGAGGAGGATAATGAAGGGAAGGGGAAGGAAGAAAGAAGGAGGAAAGGGGAGAAAGGAACAAAGACGAGGAAGGAGGTGATGGGAAGTAGGAGGAAGATTGAGGATGAGGGGATGATAGTAGAAAGAGGAAGAAGAGGGAAGAAGGACTAGTATTTCTCTCTCTCTCTCTCTCTCTCTCTCTCTCTCTCTCTCTCTCTCTCTCTCTCTCTCTCTCTCTCTCTCTCTCTCTCTCCCTTCCTTCCTCCCTCCACTTCCTCTCCATCCCACCCTTCCTATCTCTTCTCCTCAACTGTACTTCCTTCCTCTCCTTCACCCTCTCTCTCCCTGTACCCATCCTCCTTCCCCCCCACCCCCTATTGATTACCAATATTCCTGGCTCAAAATATACAGTTCACAAGTGATGGCAAACATACGATTTGCCTGCGATTTTTCCAACATTTTTATTTATATTATTGCTGTACAATCAACACGACCGTTACTATATATATATATGTTTTATCCAAGCGAAGTAAAAACATAAAAAATAGTAAGTTATATATACTGTTGTGTGTGTGTGTGTGTGTGTGTGTGTGTGTGTGTGTGTGTGTGTGTGTGTGTATTGTACTCTTTATTTGTCAATTCGTCTGTCAATCAAATCATAAGGTTGTGTGACGGCCAAGACGTAACTTGAACATTTTACATTGTGCCAAACAGTAAATGAATCTATATCGCTGCTGTTAACACAATGACACTATTTAAACTGACACGAGAGAGAGAGAGAGAGAGAGAGAGAGAGAGAGAGAGAGAGAGAGAGAGAGCAAACTCGGAGCATAATTTATTCTACAACTTCTCAACCATTATTTTCCTCGGTGTTAAATGAAGGTATGCAATTAAGGTGAGGTCTCAGTGTAACTAAGGTAGAGTCTCAGTGTAACTAAGGTAGAGTCTCAGTGTAACTTTACGTGAGTCTCAGTGTAACTTTACGTGAGTCTCAGTGCAACTTTAAGTGAGAGTCTCAATGTAGCTTTACGTGAGTCTCAGTGTAACTTTAGGTGAGTCTCAGTGTAACTTTAGGTGAGTCTCAGTGTAACTTTACGTGAGAGTCTCAGTGTAACTTTACGTGAGTCTCAGTGTAACTTTAGAGTGAGTCTCAGTGTAACTTTAGTGAGAGTCTCAGTGTAACTTTCGGTGAGAGTCTCAGTGTAACTTTAGGTGAGAGTCTCAGTGTAACTTTCGTGAGAGTCTCAGTGTAACTTCGTGAGTCTCAGTGTAACTTTAGGTGAGTCTCAGTGTAACTTTGGGTGGAAGTCTCAGTGTAACTTTCGGTGAGAGTCTCAGTGTAACTAGGTGAGAGTCTCAGTGTAACTTTAAGTGAGAGTCTCAGTGTAACTTAAAGTGAGTCTCAGTGTAACTTTAGGTGAGAGTCTCAGTGTAACTTTAGGTGAGTCTCAGTGTAACTTTAAAAGAGTCTCAGTGTAACTTTGGGTGAGAGTCTCAGTGTAACTTAGGTGAGAGTCTCAGTGTAACTTTAAGTAAGAGTCTCAGTGTAACTTTAAGTAAGTCTCAGTGTAACCTAAAGTGAGAGTCTCAGTGTAACTTTAAGTAAAGTCTCAGTGTAACTTTAGGTGAGAGTCTCAGTGTAACTTTAAGTAAGAGTCTCAGTGTAACTTTAAGTAAGAGTCTCAGTGTAACTTAAAGTGAGAGTCTCAGTGTAACTTTAAGTAAGAGTCTCAGTGTAACTTTAGGTGAGAGTCTCAGTGTGGCACAAGTAAGAGTCTCAGTGTAACTTTAGAGTCTCAGGTGTAACTTAAAGTTGAGAGTCTCAGTGTAAAGGTCATAACATATACCGAAGATTCGTGTACACCAGCAACATATACACCGAAATGTTCAGTGTACATCAGCAACATGTACACCAGAAATGTTCATACACCAACATGTACACCACCAGGAGAGTCGATGGCGTGACTTTTGGTTCAATTTGACCAATAACTTAGGTGTAAGGACGGAAGTAGCATCTGATAATGAAAATTTAATTAACATCGTTATTCACTCTGTGTCGCCGTAAATTGAACATGACGAAGACTTGATAAATGTTGCCAGTGAGCGACAGTGAACGTTGAACCGTCCCGCCCCGTCATGGTTAACAACGCACAAAAACATACTCACGCATACTTGTACAGCTACCAGGAGTTCAGTCACACTACCCTCCCCTTCATAATGGTCATACAGGTGTGCAAATATTATCATGTTCCTTTCAAATTTGTGCGTCTTTATGAAAACTCAAAAGCGATCGTCAACCCTTCTGTTAAACTTAAGAGGCCGGCTGTATGTGTGTGTGTGTGTGTGTGTGTGGTGAGCCTGACACCCTCCCCTCGACACCTGGCTCAGCCTGTTGATGCTGGCCGTTGCGGGTTACGCCTGGCGACGTCGGCTTTAGTACCTAGGAGGGGGGGAGGGGGGAGGAGGGAGGGAGTAGAGCCTGGTTGCTGCCACACTCAGGCCTACTACTCGAGCAGGATCCTTTCCGTCATCCTTGAGACCTCGAAAACAACGAAACAAAACAACAAATCTCTCGCTTATTTATAAAAATATGAGTCACGCGCTCTGACCAATCACAGCCTGGATGACGGACTCTCTTTAGCCACACACGAGCATCTGTTTTATACCCCCCACCCTCTCCAGGTAACAAGGATTAGTTTGTTTGTATATACGACTCAGTAAATTTCCTTCGGTATATTACTGTTTATCAATACTATATAGATACAACAATTGTGTGAGATATTATAGTTTCTGTTACAGTTAATTAAATTCATACACGTATTCAGGTACTCTAAGATCTCCTGTACCATTATTACTCTGGCTTGTAGCAGTTGTGTTTATGACCACACACACACACACACACACACACACACACACACACCTACACTACACTACACCACTACTACACCACCACTACTACTACACACACACAGGGGCAGCAGCATGAGACGAGGACGTAAGCTGGCTGCCTGGTGCTGTGGTGGTGATGGGATGGTGGGATTCACACTCACATATCCTTGGTATGATACTGAATGAAAGACGGAAGGTATGAGAGAGAGAGAGAGAGAGATACCAGCCACACCTCACTACCGTGTTATTACGTCAGCTGTACCACCACCCAGTGTCACCACCAGTTGGCTCTCTTAGCATCTCGTTCTTAGGTACTTGGCACTGGTGTGTGTGTGTGTGTGTGTGTGTGTGTGTGTGTGTGTGTGTGTGTGTGTGTGTGCCCTCTACGTGCCAGTCAAAATTCCTGGTCACAATAAAAAAAAAACGTTTGAATTCTTGGTTAGGTTAGATTTGGTTTGGTGAGATGAGGTTGGTTATGTATGGTTAGGTTAGGTTAGGTAAGTCAGGCCGGTCAAGTAAGATTAGGTGATCTCAGATGAGGTTATGTGAGGGAGGGAGGTGAGGGAAGGGGAGGGAGGGGGAGGGAGGGGAGGAGGTGAGGTGAGGGAGGTTAGGTGAGGGGTTAGGTTAGGTAAGTCAGGCCGGTCAAGTGGATTAGGTGATCTCAGATAAGGTTATGTGAGGGAGGGAGGGGGAGGTGAGGGAGGGGAGGGAAGGAGGGAGGTGAGGTGAGGGGAGGAGGGGGGGAGGGAGAGTGAGTTGAGGGAGGTTAGGTGAGGGAGGTTAGGTTAGGTTAGTTTAGGTTGGGTTCCTATTCAAGAGGAACAAATAACCTTAAAACACACAAGAGAACCTAACTATACAAAGATCAAGGCAGGAAAGTCACACACACACACACACACACACACACACACACACACACACACACACACACACACACACATTGTCCCACCTCCTTCCATTACTCTGGGTCCGAACACACTCCAGGTTGTAGATTCACAGGCTCTCAGCGTCACCATAGACAACAAATAGTGGAAACCACACGTCAGTGAAGTTGTCAAATCCTCCAGTTTCCTCTCCACCTCTCCACCGACTCAAGTCCCTCAGGTTCCTGCACACGAGCTCCTCAGTGTTTACAAACATTCATACTTCCCAGCTCACCTATGCCTCCCCCACCTGGTCTTCCTCCTAAATGCCACACAACGTAAACACCTAGAAAAAGTGCAAGAGGGCATGCAAGATTATTCTCTCCCCTTCCTACTCCACATATCAAAAGCGCTCACACACTGACCCTTTCTGACTCTCACTGACCATCACACGACCTCATCTGCAAATTTGGTAAGAGCTTCTACACCATCCCGACACCGGCTCTACCACCTGAGATCCCCCGAGAATTTGCTGTTCGACACCACAACCGCATCAGCATACGTTCAGAACTGATCGCTATAAGAACAGCCCAGTCCCAACCATTGAAAATTATCAATAACTTGTAATAAATCAGTGTATTCCTCCCAGTAAACACTGCTCCTTACACTGTCATATGTTGGAAATGAACTGTAGTTTGAGCTTTTCCCCATCTAGTTATTATATGTATTTGTGTCATTTATGTTACTTGTATATTATTTGTAATTGTATTCCCAAATAACTGTATATTTTCAGCCTTCTGGCTGCTTAGCTCTTTCAATAAACCGTTAATTATTATTATTATTATTATTATTATTATCACACACACACACACACACACACACACACACACACACACACCCACACACACACCCCACACACACACACACACACCCATATAGTCTGACATATGAATATAAGATGTTAAACATCTTACAACACTATAAATATAACACAACACACCCCTCTCCTCCCTCCATCCTCACCCTTCACCTTCTCCCTCCTCCCTCCATCTCCCCTCCCTGTCCTCTTCCTCCCCATCCATCATCATCTCCCCTCTCCTCTTCCTCCCCATCCATCATCTCCCCTCTCCTCCTCTTCCTCCCCATCCATCATCCCCTCTCCTCCTCCTTCTCCCCATCATCTCCCCTCTCCTCTTCCTCCCCATCCATCATCTCCCTCTCCTCTTCCTCCTCCCTCCATCATCTCCCCTCTCCTCCTCCTTCTCCCTCCATCACTCCCTTCAACACATCCTTTAAACAACGCGAAAATACAAACCAAATGGGATGCATCTCATTATGTAAATTAGCTCTCCCAGGGGCCTGAGACTAGACAAACAAACTCCTTAAATACGGGCAGTGTGAAGAAGCAGGTCGAGGATATATGACTAACTTATACCGGTGTGTGGGGTATTTTCAACTAAATGTATGTATGTATGTATGCTTATGTATGTATGTATGTATGTATGTATGTATGTATGTATGTATGTATGTGTATAATGTATGAGTATGTATGTCTTTTATGGACTGGAAGCAGAAGATTGGAGAGAGAGAGAGAGAGAGAGAGAGAGAGAGAGAGAGGCACCAGTGTCACCATGATCGATGATATAAATTATCCCCAAAACTACTTTTATTTACAAACATTCATTTTACTCCTGGTGTGGCTGAGATAATATAGAGTTAAACATTAGGTTGTGGCTCTGTGGTGGTGGTGGTGGGATTGTGGTGGTGATATGTGGTGGTGGTAGTGTGTGGCTCTGTGGTGGTAGTAATGTGGCTCTGTGATGGTAATGTGGCTCTGTGGTGGTAGTAATGTGGCTCTGTGGTGGTAGTAATGTGGCTCTGGAGTGTGTGTGGCTCTGTGGTGTGTGGTAGCAATGTGGCTCTGTGGTGGTGTGTGTGGCTCTGTGATGGTAGTAATATGGCTCTGTGGTGGTAGTAATGTGGCTCTGTGATGGTAGTAAGTGGCTCTGTGGTGGTGAAGTAATGTGGTTCTGTGGTGGTGGAGTGTGGGTGGTGAAGGCCATTACACCCTTACACCTGGTGCCACTTGCTTCCCACAAGACCCCTCTCCACACACACTTCCTACCCCCCCCACACACACACACACAAAGTTCTTATCAACTCACTACCATGACTGTCAACAAAGCAGGCATCCATAGCAGCGATCACGAGATAAAAACAACTCAAATTAACTGTTTCAATTACACTTCCCCACCCACCCACAAACACCTCTTGTATGAGTGACTGCAGCATCCTACACAAGACTAGCGAGTACAAGGGTTAGTCACTTATAACCCGACGAAGGACTGCACGCACAAAGCCCACAGAGACTTCACTGAGATTTTTTTTTTTTTTTTTATTGGGCACCACCCCCTACATCCTTGTAAGGTGAAGTGCAGAAGGTTTACAGCGCCCAACAGAGAAGCATGCTAAGTTCATGCTTGCCTTGTCTCATGAGTTAAGGGCGTAGAAGCCTGAAGAGTCAATGGTTTATATCTAAGCAAGTTATTGAAGCTCCAACAACTTGTCCCTGAATACGAATTCGCAACTTTCGATTTACAGCAGGTACCTACTTACTGCTAGAGTGTTCAAACAACTCCGCCGGCCCGGGAATCGAACCAGTGACATCTTGCTTCCGAGGCAAGAGCGGTACTGCCCACCAGCGCCCCCTTTCACTGAGATAGGAAGGAGAACAGTGTTACCATGACCCTGAGTTGACCCCTTTATGCATTGGCTGTATCGTAAGATGGATTAAAAGGCATAAAAATTTGAGTTTGGGAAATTCATCAGAAAGAATGACCCAAATTTATTCCACCCCTGTAGGAGGGAGGGGGGGGTTGGAGGGTCTGGGAGTGAAGTCTTAGGTTACAGTCATTGATGTTTGTTTACGTTTGACTCCCAGGTGTCCTCTGGTATCAATCTCGTTTCTTTTGTTTCCCGACTTTTCTCTGTTCTATCCTTTCGGTCTCTTTCTTTCCTTATCAGCCTCTGTGTATTCTCCTTCACCCTACCATTCTCCATTTGCATTGCACTTGCTCTCTTCCCTCATCTTTTTCACTCCTCCATTGTTCCTTGGAGAGTAATTTGCCCGTGAAACTTTGGAGCCGAGGCGTGTGGGTACCTTCACTGTGTGCTTACTGGCGTCACATAAACACATTACTACCTCCACATACTCTTAGTTACGGCGATCCTCCTCCCACATAGTGCCAGGCATGACCACCCTCCTCCCATAGCCAGCCACGACCACCTCCTCCACCACATAGTGCCAGCCACGACCACCCTCCTTCCCCACATAGTGCGCCACGACCACCCTCCCATGGACGTGGTATGTCGGTGTGTTGTAACTGTAGGAGGGACGAGGGAGCCAAGCAAATGGAATGAAAGGAGGAGGAGAGAGAACGAAGGAGGACAGAGGAAAATTAAAATGAGGGAGAAAGAAAAAGGAAAAGGAAAGATGGAGGAGATAAATATGAGAATATATTTGAAAAGTAAAGTAGGTTGAGATAATGAGACAAATGGAAGTGTAGAGAAAGAGAAAGAGGATAAAACAAAGTGAAGGAAAGAAAGAACAGGAGGAATGAGAGAATTAAAACGAGAACACCAATGGGGAGAGAGAGAGAGAGGGGGGGCTGGGGAAACAAAGGAAAAGAATAAAAATGACAGAAAATAATTATTAGGAAAACAAGATCTTAAAAAAAATAAATAAGTAATAAAAGTGAAGCGGTAAGACTTCCTCTCTCTCTCTTCCTTCCTTCCTCCTCTCTCTCTCTTCTCTCTCTCTCTTTCTTCCTCTCTTTCCTCTCTCTCTCTCTCTCTCTCTTTTCCCTCTCTCTCTCCCCCTTCTCTCTCTTTTCCTCCCCCTCTCTCTTCCTTTCCTCTCTCTGCCCCTTCCTCTCTTTTCCTCTCTCTCTCTCTACATTAGAAAAATAATTCACACAGGAATTAAAAAACTAACATTAAATATCACCACTTAGAAAAAAATAACATACAATGGTTCATAAATTAGCGGAGAAAAGTGTCTATCCAGTATGACCCTGAAACCCGGCAAGTTGAAATGAGCTGAATGAGTTGAGTGAGCTGAAATGAGAATAGTGAGATTAGTGGGTAATGTGACGCTGAGAGATAGGAAACACTGCTCAGAGCTAGGAGGGGCAGCTGCTAGTACTGAGGGTATTGGTAAGGTTTTGTGTGGGGTTGGCTGAGACGGTATGGGCATGTGGGGAGAATGGTGGAGAACAACTGGGTCAAGAGAGGGGAGGGAGGAGGAGGGAGGGAGCTAGGGGTAGGCCAAGAATGTGGAGGGAGGGAACTAGGGGTAGGGCAAGAATGTGAGGGAGGAAACTAGGGGGAAGCAAGGAATGTGGAGGGAGGAGAACTAGGGGTAGGGCAAGAATGTTGAGGGGAGGGAGCTAGGGGAGGCCAAGAATGTGAGGGAGGGAGCTAGGGTAGGCCAAGAATGTGGAGGGGAGGGGAGCTAGGGGGTAGGCCAAGAATGAGAGGAGGAGGAGGAGCTAGGGGTAGGCCAAGAATGTGGAGGGGAGGGAGAGGAGCTAGGGGTAAGACAAGAATGTGGAAGGGAGGAAACTAGGGGTAGGCAAGAATGTGGAGGGAGGGAGCTAGGGGTAGGCCAGAATGAGGAGGGAGGGGAGGGGAGCAGGGGTAGGCCAAGAAGGGAGGGGAGGGAAGCTAGGGGTAGGCCAAGAATGGGAGGGGAGGAAAACTAGGGTGGAGGCCAGGAATGTGGAGGGGAGGAGGGGAGCTAGGGGTGACAAGAATGTGGAAGGGGGGAAACTAGGGGTAGGGCCAAGAATGTGGAGGGAGGGAGCTAGGGGTGCCAAGAATGAGGAGGGAGGGGAGGGGAGCTAGGGGTAAGCCAAGAATGGAGGGGAGGGAGCTAGGGGTAGGCCAAGAATGTGGAGGGAGGGAAACTAGGGGTAGGCCAAGAATGTGGGAGAGGAGGAGAACTAGGTAGCCAAGGAGTGGAGAGAAACTAGGGGTAGGCCAAGAATGTAGAGGGAGGGAAACTAGGTAGCCAGAATGTGGAGGGGAGGGGGGTAGGTAGGCCAAGAATGTGAGGGAGGAAACTAGGGGTAGGCCAAGAATGTGAGGAGGGAAACTAGGGGTAGGCCAGAATGTAGAGCGGAGGAACTAGGGGTAGCCAAGGATGTGGAGGGGAGGAGAACTAGGGGTAGGCCAAGAATGGAGGGAGGGAAACTAGGGGATGCCAAGAATGTGGGGAGGGAAACTAGGGGGCCAAGAATGTGGAGGGGAGGGAGCTAGGGGTAGGCCAGAATGTGGAGGAAAGGGGAGCTAGGGGTAGGCCAGAATGTGGAGGGGAGGAGAACTAGGGGAGGAAGAATGTGGGGGGAGGAAACTAGGTAGGCCAAGAATGTGGGGAGGGAGCTTGGGGTAGGAATGTGGAGGGGAGGAAACTAGGGGTAGCCAAGAATGTGGAGGGGAGGGAGCTAGGGGGAAGGAATGTGGAGGGGAGGAAACTAGGGGTAGGCCAAGAATGTGGAGGGGAGATACGGCGTAGGTTAATAATGGTCTGAGGAGTTGTGGGAAATTACCTCGAGCGATAAGAACCAGACGGGAGAGGCTGCAAGAGACCACATAACCTGGACCAAGTAATCAAGACTTTATTCAGACAAGCGTAAAGCGGTGGTGATGATGTATAGCCAAGAACCTTTGGACCGCTGTATCTTACTTTACATCTGGCAACTGTGGCGAGCACTACATCTCAAGTAAACAAAGCTGGCTAAAAATAACAGCCAGACCCTCACACTCAAGGCTCCCCGGCTACTGTTAACACACCCTTGCTGTTGTTCACAAAGCCAATTCTCTTGACTGTTTCTAAAAATACGGCAAAACTTTCTCCCACCAAGACTTACGCTCGACTCTCTGAATGTCGACTTTGATAAGGTTTCTCATGAAGACTGGTAGAAAAAAAGTCTTATATTTCTTAAGTTTTGTCTTGCGTGAGAAAATTGAGGACTTGTGAAGGATGATGAAAGACCAAGGTCACCCAAGCACTATATACCCTCAACAACCCCCACCAGAAAGACCTTATCTTTTTTAACATTAACTAGACCAGAGACATTAGTTGACGAAAAACTTAGTTGTCTCTATTTAGAAAAAAGAAGACCAAGACAACGATGTTCTTACTAAAGACCAAACCACCTCAAATATATTGCTCACTTAGAAAACAAAACTTAGAAAACGATGCTTAAGAGACCCAGGTCACCGAACCAGTCAAAACCCACAACAATAACAACAACATGGGCAGAGTAAGGCACCGTCTCTCTCTCTCTCTCTCTCTCTCTCTCTCTCTCTCTCTCTCTCTCTCTCTCTCTCTCTTTCTCTCAACATTTCACAGGCAGCTAGAAATAATGGATACCAACATTCAATTTCGTCTCCGGTGCTGCATCAGTTGGTCCACCCCTCCCATTCTCCCTTGATTGAGCCGTAAAAGACAAATAACACACCTGCATACCTGACCACCCACACGTACTGCTCCCCCACACCTACTGCTGCAGCACCCTTCGTCAGGTCACCAGCCAGAGGGAAGGAAACTCATTTGCCACTTCAACTTTTTAACTATTTTCCCCATTACTTCTTCCCTCCCACAGTCGCCCTGCTCCCATTACGGAGACATTTGTGTTTTTGGAGGTGACTGGAGACGATTAGACTCTCACGGTCGAATCTGGTCGTAATTATGAACGAGTAGACTCACGGTCCAAATCTATATGTGTGTATCTTGTGATCGCCACTGATTAAAATCTCAGTTAAAACTTATAATTGGGACCCATTTGTTGGTTCGTTTTTGCTAATCAGAGTTTGTTAAGCTCATTTGAGGATTTAGTTAGGATAATCAGTTATTTCTCCCCATAAATAACAAACCTAATCTCTTGAGATCCTTCAATAGATTTCAAATTATTTCTAGAGAATTCATGAGAGGTTTCAGTCTTTATACCAAGTGATGCGATTTTATTTTTATTCATTTGTCACTTCACCTGGCGGGCTTTCTGAATAGTATTCTTGGCGTGAAATTTTTAAAACTTGGTGTGAAAAATCTCGTCTCCTCTAGCAGGGAGGAGCATGACCACCACCATCGTGTAGCAGGGAACATGACTACCACCATCGTCTAGCAGGGGAGGGCATGACTACCACCATCGTGTAGCAGGGAGCATGACCACCACCATCGTGTAGCAGGGAGGAGCATGACTACCACCATCGTCTAGCAGGGGAGGAGCATGACCACCACCATCGTCCAAGCAGGAAGAGCATGACCACCATCATCGTCGAGCAAGGGGGAGAATAACCACCACCATAATCTAGCAGAGAGGCATGACTACCACCATCGTCTAGCAGGAGGGGCATGACCACCATCAACTAGCAGGGAGGAGCATGACTACCACATCATCTAACAGAGAGGAACTGACCACCACCATCATCTAGCAGGGAGGAGCATGACCACCACCATCGTCTTGCAGGGAGGAGCATGACCATCACCATCTTCTAACAGAGAGGAGCATGACCACCACCATCATCTAGCAGGGAGGACATGACCACCACCATCGTCTAGCAGGGAGGGCAGACTACCACCATCGTCTAGCAGAGACATGACCACCACCTTCTTCTAGCAGTGAGGAGCATGACCACTACCATCTTCTAACAGAGGGAGCATGACCACCATCTTCTAACAGGGAGGAGCATGACCACCACCATCATCTAGCAGGGAGGAGCATGACAACCACCATCGTCTAGCAAGGAGGACATGACCACCACCACCGTCTAGCAGGGAGGAGCATGACCACCACCATCTTCTAACAGGGAGGAGCATGACCACCACCATCATCTAGCAGGAGGAGCATGACCACCACCATCGTCTAGCAGGGAGGAGCATGACACCACCATCGTCTAGCAGGGAGGAGCATGACCACCACCTTCATCTAGCAGGGAGGAGCATGACCACCACCATCATCTAGAGGGAGGAGCATGACCACCACCATCGTCTAGCAGAGGCATGACCACCACCATCTTCTAACAGAGGAGCATGACCACCACCATCTTCTAACAGAGAGGACATGACAACCACCATCATCTAGCAGGGAGGAGCATGACCACCACCATCGTCTAGCAGGGAGGAGCATGACCACCACCATCTTCTAAGAGAGAGAGGAGCATGACCACCATCATCTAGCAGGGAGGAGCATGACCACTACCATCTTCTAACAGGGAGGAACATGACCACCACCATCTTCTAACAGGAGGAGCATGACCACCACCATCGTCTAGCAGGGAGGAGCATGACCACCATCATCTTCTAACAGAGAGGCATGACACCACCATCATCTAGCAAGGAAGAGCATGACCACCACCATCGTCTAGCAGGGAGGAGCATGATCACCACCATCTTCTAACAGAGAGGAGCATGACCACCACCTCATCTAGCAGGGAGGAGCAGGACCCTACCATATTCTAACAGGGAGGAGCATGACCACCACCATCGTCTAGCAGGGAGGAGCATGAGCACCACCATCATCTAGCAGGGAGGAGCATGACCACTACCATATTCTAACAGGGAGGAGCATGACAACCATCTTCTAACAGAGAGGGCATGACAGCCACCATCATCTAGCAGGGAGGAGCATGACCACCACCATCATCTAGCAGGAGGAGGAGTTGTGGTGGGTTATGCTCACCTTCAACAACCTCCCTCAAACTTGTCATAAACGACAACTCTTCCCGGTAGCGAGTCCTTGAGATTAACCTAACCTAACCTAACCTAACCTAACCTAACTTCTTCTTCCTACCCTACTTGGCAACCTAACCTAACCTACCTAACCTAACCTAACAAACCTCCCTCAAACTTGTCATGAACGGCCCAACTCTTTCCTGGCAGGTCCCTTGAGATCCTCTAACCTAGCCTAACCTAACCTAACCTAACCTAATAACCTAACCCAGCCCAACCTAACCCAACCCAACCTAGCAACCCAACCTAACCTAACCTATAACCTAACCTAACCTAACACGACCACCTGCTGGTATTTCTGTTTACGTACTGACAACCTCACGAGACGATATGATGATGATGATGGAAATTAAACAACTCATCAGCCGAGAGGAAAAATAAAACTGAATCAAATAAAGTTTGACAAAGGAATTTAATTTGTTCTTCTGGAGGCAGGTAAGTTTAGTTGTTCTTGTCTTAAGTGTGGATTATGCTCTCTCTCTCTCTCTCTCTCTCTCTCTCTCTCTCTCTTAAAATCATAATCAGTCTCCACCACCCAAGTCATATATTTCATCACGGTACCGTCAAAATTGGTGTCGTTAATCACGGGTGTCAGGTGTAAGGGGGAGGGGGTGGCAACAGGCACCCTCGGGCGTGTCAGTAAAGTGGGGTGTTATAGAGGCGAGATAAGGTGGGCACCAATCACCTGACCAGGTTTTGAGATAATGACACCCTAAATCTCTCTCTTTTCTTACACACACACACACACACACACACACACACACACACACACACACACACACACACACACACAACGCGTAAACAGGGCTTGTGAAGACTCATCTCTTTACTGGGACACGCAAACATCGACTTGACACAGTATCTTAACCCTGAATTACGATGGCCCTGTTATGAAAACCCTCCATCAACAGCAGAGAGAGACAGAGACCAGCAGTACGACTCGCCTCTCTCACAACGACACTCGACGTGACGACAAAAAATAACGACCTAAATAAACAAGGCTATTCGTCCTCATTAGTCAGGGCGAGCCTCGGGGACCTGTACACTCTCACTACATCCACCACGAAGCATTATAATTAAGGAAAATTAGATAATTATAGTAGGAAAAGGTATGTGTGTGTGTGTCTGTGTGTGTGTGTGTGTGTGTGTGTGTGTGTGTGTGTGTGTGTGTGTGTGTGGGTGTTAAAAACTCATAGTAATTTTCACACACACACACTCATCTCACAGAATAAACATTACCGCTGACCTCTTCACTTCTCCCCCGATCATCCACCCCTCCTCTACCCCTCCCCTTCGACCCCTCCTTCCACCTCCTTCCACACCTCTACCTCCCTTCCACCTCCTTAAACCACTCCTCACCCCTCCCATTCCTTCCACCTCCCCTACCACCCCTCCCTCCACCCCTCCCTCCCCTCCCCTCCTTCAACGGCAAAGAAAGAGGAGACAAAAGGATGAAAGATATAATACAAAATAAACAGTCTTTGTGACGGTTCGTAATAAACCCACAAATGGTTTTCTTTAGTGAGCGACACAGGCAAGGAGCTGGGTGGGGGAGGGAGGGGTGGAGGAAGGAGGGGCCAGAAGGTGTGGAAGGAATGGGAAGGAAAAAA
>NW_024719246.1:0-13479 GCF_018991925.1 Homarus americanus | reverse complement strand
GGTGCACACAAAGTATGCAAGCGGCAAAATCAAAATCATCTCTACCCACTGATCCACCCAACTCACCAACCTACACTCACCCATCCACCTACAACATAGTGACCACACCAACCTACCCACTCACCCATCCACCGCCCTATCCACCCACCAACCCACCACTACAGAGACCACACCCACCTCACCACCTCACTCACCAGCGACCATTCCGTCTCTCCAACTGAACTCAATTTCCTTCCACGCTGTTTTGGACAACAATGTTTCACTCGTGTATGTTTCGAACCCAGATGTTTCGTTTCTGGAAGTTTCTGGCTCCACATTTTGGACACAGGAAGTTTTGGACAGAGGAAGTTCGATCCCACGAAATTCCGGAGGACGGAAGTTTCGGATCCCACAAATTTCGAACCCGGATGATTCAGCTTAAACATGCCAGTGCACAAACTTTCTACACAGCCACTACAACCCAACAACCTTCCATAACCACCAACACTACACAATCACCCGTATATAACAAACATCGTACCATCAACCTTACAGAACAATAACCATTACCACACCACTATCACACAACCACCCATACACAACCACCACCACTACTTTACTACACCCATACACCAAACAACTACTCCACAAACCACAACCCCATAAACACCATTACAGCCACCTGCACACAACCACCACCACCCAGCTTAAAGGATTGTATCTCGGACTAACAATTAGGTTTCATCTGGGCTCAAGCAGTATCTTCCTCAGGTAAATGGTTTACTGTAGGAACACCTTGGGAGGAGAAGCAGGAGAGGGGAGGGGGGAGGGTAGGGAGAGGGGGAGGGGAGGAGAGGTGAGGGGAGGAAGGTGGGAGAAGGGGGAAGGTGGGAAGAGAAGGAGGGGGAGGGGGAAAGAGGGTTGGTGGGAGGAGAGATATGGGGAGAAAGAGGGGTAAGGAGAGAGAGGGGGGGGATAAGAAGGCAGGGAGGAGGAAGGAGAGGGGGGAGGGGAAGGAGAAGGATGGGTGGGGAGGGAGACAAGGTGGAAAGGGGGGAAGAGGAGGTTGGAGGATGGAGGAGGATGTTATGAGAGGTAAGGTTGGGGAGTTGAGGTAGGGGAGAAGTTTGATGGTAGGGGAGGAAAGGGGAGGAGGGAGGAGAAGGAGAAAGGGAGGGGGAAGGCAGAGGTTGTTGTTGTTGTTATAATGTTATTACTACGCTTCAACAACTATGGTCTTTAAGCTCGTAACAAGGTAACTAATTACACCATTATATCAACAATAAAAAATTACGAGAAACTTGAGCTGGAGAGAGGAATGAGGAGGGAAGGAGGAAGAGAAGGAAAGAAAACGAAAAGAGAGAGGAGGAGGGGAAATGAGGAGCTAGAGGAGAATCTAGTTTAACCCATTGCTAACATTATACACCTAACCTAACACACCCCTAACCTGACCTAACACACCCCAACCTGACTAACACACCCTCAACCTACTTAACACACCCTAACCTGACCTAACACACCTCTAACCTAACCTAACACACTTAACCTAAGTTAACCAAACCCGTAATTTTAGTAAAAAATACAATCGGCTTGTTATTGGCCTCGGGATTCACTTCGTCAGTGTTTCGTTGCTTCACCTTAAATGAATCTTGCAAATTTACGATTCCCAAAAAACTTACGTAACTCTTTTAAATTACACTTACGTCTTACTACTTAAGACTTATCCCAGCATCTCTCCCGTATTTTCACTTAGAAATAACTTAATGAGGTCTCTGCCTTACTGCCGTCACAAACACCTCAACTCACCTTCACCTTATTTCAAATTACGAGTTCCGTTCGTCCACGTAAACACCCTCTCAAGCGTATATCTCGATTCTGATTGGCTCTTTAGATTAATCCCAGCCTTTATTGGTTATTTTCATATAGGTGTTTGGCTCTATGATAACCAGGTGTGCTTGAGAGAAAATTACAGGTGTGTTTTGGACGTAAATTACAGGTGTGTTTTGGGAGTTAGGTGATGTTTTGTTCTAAAGAGAATTCATGATGTGAAAAAATATTACTGCATGTGTCCGGATGTCCAACACAAGTCCGATGTAGGTGAAGTCCAACAAAGTCCGGATGTGTAGGTGGAAGTCCAACAGTCCGGATGTAGGTAGTCCAACAAAAGTCCGATGTGTAGGTTAAGTCCCACACAAGTCCGGATGTAGGTTGTCATACAAGTCCGGATGTGAAGGTTAAGTTCAACAAAGTCCGATGTGAAGGTTAAGTCCAACAAAGTCCGGATGTCTAGGTTAAGACAGTTCAACACAAGAATGGACGTCAAACTAACTGATCAATGTCAGGAACACTCTCTCTCCTGCAGAATATCCAGGTAGGCTACGTCTCCCGGGCCCATCCCGACACCTCACCACCAGACACTTGCCACATCCTTTAAGTCCCTGAAATAGACGACCTTAAGACGACCTGAAAAGACGACCTGAAGAAGTTTAGAACCTGAAGAAGACGACTTTAAGATGACCTAAAGATGACGACCCCATAAGACGACCTGAAGATGACAACCCTCAAGATTACCTAAAGAAAATAAGGACCTGAAGAATCTAAGGACCTGAAGAATACGACCCTCAAGACTACCTGAAGAAAATAAAGGACCCGAAGAAGTTAAGGACCTGAAAAGACGACCCCTGATAACGACCCCTGAAGTGGCTTAAGACCACCTGAAGAAGCTGACGACCTGAAGAATACGACCCCGTAAGACCACCTGAAGAAGCTGACGACCTGAAGAATACGACCCCGTAAGACCACCTGAAGAAGCTGACGACCTGAAGAATACGACCCTAAGACGACCTGAAGATGGCGACCCCTAAGACGACCACCCTTAAGAATACCTGAAGAAAATTAGACCTTAAGGAGCTAAGGACCTGAAGATGACGACCTGAAACACCCGAAGACCTGAAATAATTAAACCTTTCTCCCTGCTTTCTAAACCCCCAAAAAAAAAAAAACTTTGCGTCAAATATAAATAAAGGATTTAAGGAAGACAAATGACCTCAGGTGATGGATGGAGACGGGAGGAGACCAGGAGGGAGGAGACCAGGAGGGAGGAGACCAGGAGGGAGGAGACCAGGAGGGAGGAGATCAAGAGGGAGGAGATCAAGAGGGAGGAGACCAGGAGGTGGAGACCAGGAGGGAGAGACCGAGGGAGGAGATCAAGAGGGAGGAGACCAGGAGGGAGGAGATCAAGAGAGAGAAGACCAGAGGGAGGAGACCAGAAGGGAGACCCACATCTACCTGGCCACCCACATCTACCTGGCCACCCATCGATTTCTTTCCTCAGGGGTTGAGGGCGGAGGAGTCATTCATTCCTCTAATGCTTCACCAGCGCCGGCATTCAGCAGCGTCTGTTCGTCTCCACCCCAAGATTGCCTCAACTTGTGTCTTAAGGCCTTGGGACATAAATATTCCTTCATTCACTCTATTTCTTCTTTCATTCGTCATTCACACATTTATTCCTATTTTCATTCTTCAATCACAACTTCTTCCAATTTTCACTCTTTTTTCTTATTTTCAATCTTCCTTCACACACCTATCCCTGTCATTTCTTCCTTCACACACCTATCCCTGCTTTCATTTCTTTCTTCACACACCTATCCCTGCTTTCATTTCTTCCTTCACACACCTATCCCTGCTTTCATTTCTTCCTTCACACACCTATCCCTGCTTTCATTTCTTCCTTCACACACCTATCCCCTTTTTCTTCCTTCACACACCTATCCCTGCTTTCATTTCTTCCTTCACACATCTATCCCTGTTTTCATTTCTTCCTCCACACACCTATCCCTGCTTATTTCTTCCTTCACACACCTATCCCTGCTTTCATTTCTTCCTTCACACACCTATCCCTGCTTTCATTTCTTCCTCCACACACCTATCCCTGCTTTCATTTGTAGTGATGGGTTGTCAGACCACAGCTCAGAAACAGTCCAGACTTGACCTCGACTTTAGGGGGTCAAGTGTAGGGAATCCCCAGCTGCCCAAGGGTTATAAATCAACTAGCCCCTTCCCATGTCACACGGCCCCAACAAACATGTAAGAAGGCACCTGCCCACTCTCTCCCAATATACACAATAACCTACATCGCAGAGAAGAAGTCCAGACCTGACCTCACATTAGCCAGGTCAAATGTAACCCTCCAGCCCAAGTCAGGCCATAAATCAACCAGGGCCTCTGTCACACGGCCCCACCAACGATGTTAACAGGCAAGCATTCATCAGAAGATTCCTCCAGTATATACAACAACTTTAGTCACAGAAAAGTCCAGACTTGACCCTACATTAGCGAGGGCAAATGTAAGGAGACCCTTCGCCCCCCAGATCAGCTCAACCTGACGTCTCCCAATATATAGGATGTCGTAGCCCTCCCACGAGGGAGAGAGAGAGAGTGTGTCTTGTAACCAAGAAGGGCCAGCTACCACGCCCCAGTCCCGCCCAGAGAAGCCCGCCACTAAGTGTAACGAAGTCTCAGGCGGGTCCATCGACAGAGTGCTGTCAACTCAACGTAACAGTAAGTGCTGGCTGTGTAGACGGTAGAAGTGCGGTGATCCGAACCTCCCCAACGATCGACTTAGTGAAGTGCCCATTCTAATTGTGAGGTTAGGTTATACGAGAATACCATAGTCTATCATAAACTGTGTACAAACCCCCATTAATCCCTATTGAACTAGTAAAATAAAGCTGTAACACGCATTGGTGTTTTATATACTACACTTGTACTGTGCCTGTGTTAATATACAGTGTTGACATCACACCCTCGAGACACTACCATTTCCTCTCGCTATAATATTCTACTACTATAACCTCCTAACTTACCTCTTCATGTGAGATTTTGTCTCATTACACATTTCTTCCTTCACACACCTATCCCTGCTTTCATTTCTTCCTCCACACACCTATCCCTGCTTTAATTCTTCCCTTCACACATCTATCCCTGCTTTCTTCTTCCTCCACACACCTATCCCTACTTTCATTTCTTCCTTCACACACCTATCCCTGCTTTCATTTCTTCCTTCACACACCTATCCCTGCTTTCTATATTTCTTCCTTCACACACCTATCCCTGCTTTCATTCTTCCTTCACACCTATCCCTGCTTTCATTCTTCCTTCACACACCTATCCCTGCTTTCATTCTTCCTTCACACACCTATCCCTGCTTTCATTCTTCCTTCACACACCTATCCCGGCTTTCATTCTTCCTTCACACACCTATCCCTGCTTTCATTCTTCCTTCAAACACCTATCCCTGCTTTCATTCTTCCTTCACACACCTATCCCTGCTTTCATTCTTCCTCCACACACCTATCCCTGCTTTCATTCTTCCTTCACACACCTATTCCTGCTTTTATTCCGGTTACTACTGCTCTTCCTTCATCGTCGACTTGTTCACTTGACTTTCCGGTTCACGAACGAAAGATGTGAACAGGAAGAGTGAAGAAAAAATGTGTGGATGTACCCCTGACGCATCTCTCTCTCTCTCTCTCTTTTTTTGTGTAGGGCGTGAGAGGTGAGGCAGGTGAGAGCAGCCGCCACCTCCCTCCCTCGCCTCGCCACAACAACCATCTGTTGAGTCCTCCACCAGCCCCACTCAACCCACCTCAGCCGCCACCAGCCCCACTCACCCACTTCAGCCGCCACCAGCCCCACTCAACCCACTTCAGCTGCCACCAGCACCACTCAACCCACCTCAGCTGCGACCAGCACCACTCAACCCACCTCAGCCGCCACCAGGCCCACTCAACCCACCTCAGCTGCCACCAGGCCCACTCAGCCGCCACCATCCCTCTTAACTTCTTAACATAACAAGAAAGGGAGAGACGCAGGGAGAGAGAGAGAGAGAGAGAGAGAGAGAGAGAGAGAGAGAGAGAGAGAGAGAGAGAGAGAGAGAGAGAGAGAGAGGAAAACGAGGATGAGAGACGTATAGAGAAAAAGAGAGGGCGAAGAGAACAGCGAGAAAGAAATGGAAAAGTTAAGAAAGAGAATAAGCAAGAGGGAAAGGAATGAGTGAAAAAGAAAGGCAGAGAAGCAGAGAAACAGAGAAAGCAAGAGAGGAGAAGAAAGGCGAGGACGTAGAAAGGAGGGAATACAAATAGGGGAGAGGAAGAGAGGTATTAAAAAAAAAGAGAGATATAGAAAACAGAGAGAATGAGTGAGGGAGAAAGAAGGCGGCTTAACGAACACTTGTATTGATATGGTGATGGAGAGAAGAGGAAGGGGAGAGACACGGGTGTGTGTCTGTCTCTCTCTCTCTGAGGATTAAATGACAAACAAACACACACACACACACACACACACACACACACACACACACACACACACACACACATACACACACACACACACACGTCACAATATATTACGTCATCTGAACAACAAGGGAGACGACCAACATTAGTGACCCATGTAAATAAAATTGACCTCTGACCTCCAGCTGTGAACTTGACCTCTAATCATGACATTTGACCTCCAGTCGTGACCTCGACCTCTAACCATGACCTTTGGACCTCCAGTCGTGACCTCGACCTCTAACCATGACCTCCAGCCGTTACCTTTTTACTTCAACCACCAGCTGTGACCTTGACCTCATCCGTGACCTCGACCTCTAGCCACGACTTACCTCCAGCTGTGACCTTGACCTCTGGGATACACGTTCACGTCAAGTTTCATAAAAATCAACAAATTGACATTGACACAAAAATTCTGACCCGGACCAGTTGTTGACCTTGACCTGGCCCCATTCAGACAGGGGCCCAACAGACAGGGGGCCCATATGACCTTGTTAACAGGTGAGGGAAAAAAAGCAAGATGGCCACCAGGTGTGTCAACATTACCTGACCGTGGCGGCGAGAAGCAGCCAATGGTGTTCAGCTGCTTTAATACACTCAACATATTACTTCACCTGTGGACGGTGTGGGCGGCGCGTGGCGGGAGGGTGGTTAGAGGGTGGGTGGTGTGGGGGTGGATATGTGTGTGTGTGTGTGTGTGTGTGTGGCTGTGAGGTGGAGAGAGGGTGGGAGGGCGGGTGAAGGTGTATCAGGGTGTCACTCTCCTCCTAATTTCTTCCCCATTAAAATTTCCATCTTCTCGTCTCCTCATTCGTACCGTACTGAGTTCTCCCTCTTCCTCCTCCTTTCACTTCCTCTCCCTCCCTTCCGCTTCTCTTCACTCCTTTCCTCTTCCCTTATTCTCCCTAACCTCCACTTCCTCCCTTTCTCTCTCCATTACGCCCTCTATACCTCCCTCCTCTTGTTGCTGCTCTCCTCCTTCCTCTTTTCTCCCCATCTACGTTCTCTTCCTCCCCTCCCTCCCTCCCCATCTTCCTCCTGTTCCCATCCTCTCTCCCTTCCTCCCCATCTCTCCCTATCCCACCCATCTACCGCCCTTCCTCCCTAACCCCTGGAGACAAAGGGCCGCTGGGATACATTTCACGACCACCACTCTGGCAATTATCCAAAGCGCTCACCCAATCACGATGTTTTACCCACGCTAACGCACAATTAACGCTGCGAAAACAAAGCACAGAGAGAGAGAGAGAGAGAGAGAGAGAGAGAGAGAGAGAGAGAGAGAGAGAGAGAGAGAGAGAGAGAGAGAGAGAGAGAGAGAGAGAGAGAGAGAGAGAGAGAGAGAGGTGTACACGCAGAGCACGTAAACAAAAACACAGGCCCACCCTCACAGACACCAATCTTCCTCGGCAACGCACAATTTCAACGCGGCGTGAACAAAGCCATAGTGCGTTGTGGGGATGGGCGCGGTGGAAACAACACACACACACACACACACACACACACACACACACACACACACACACACACACACACACACACACACACACACATTGAGAATCTTTATACTAGACACGCAATGTTATGGGAAGAAATTACCTGTATGTGTGTAGCAGGAAACGAGGTACACACGCACGCACGCACGCACGCACGCACGCACGCACGCACACACATCGTAGTTCATAAGACATGTACAGTATACATACAAAACCGGAGAGAGAGAGAGAGGAGAGAGAGAGAGAGAGAGAGAGAGAGAGATAAGACTACAAAGAGAGAATTTATAAAAGAGAGAGGCAATGGTTGAAGGTGATAGCAAGAGTTACCTGTGATAAAAGCCCTTTTACCCTTGACCAGCCTACACCCCTCTACCAACACTCACCTACACCCTCCTACACACCTCACACTTCTGTTCACACTTACACTCCCTACACACTTCGTTCACACTTACACCTCCACCAACACTCACCTACATCCTCCCTACACACTTCGTTCACACTTACACTACCTCCACCAACACTCACCTACACCCTCCCTACACACACTCTGTTCACACTTACACTCCCTCCACCAACACCCACCTACACCCTCCCTACACACTCACACCTTCCGTTCACACTTACACCCTCCACCAACACTCACCTACACCCTCCCTACACACTCACACTTCTGTCCACACTCTACACTACCTCCACCAACACTCCACCTACACACTGTACACACTTCGTTCACACTTACACTCACCAACACCCTCCCTACACACACACACCCTTCACACCTACACAAATTTCACACTTACACAACTTAATCCAAGAGATAACACAGTAACCTAACTTTAACCCATCGTTGTGACTTTAACCATGGATTAAATCTAACCAAGTTTATATCACCAATTCTAAGTTGTTTCACTATATGTTGGTCACGGTGCATCAATATTGGTCTAGCATCAACGTGTGAAAATTGATAAATAGTGAATATCCTTCCTCCTCCTCTTTCTCTCCCTCTTTTCTTCCCACCCTTCTCTCACTCTCCTTCCCTCCTCTCCTTCGTCCTCTCCTCTACTCTCATTCTCTTTCATCTCCCTTCCCTCCTTTCTTACCTCTATCCCTTTCCCTTCTTCTTTTACTCTCCCTTTCTCTCCTTCATCCTCTTTTCCCCTTCCTGACCCTCTTTTGTGTCTATTCTCCTCCTATCCTCTTTTTATTATCCCTCACCATAAACACACAGACAGACAGACAGACAGACAGACAGACAGACAGACAGATAGACAAAGACACATACATACATACATACATACATACCCCGCGAAAGACACAGATACTCGTACCCAGAAAGGCAGACAAAGAGAGAACACACGTACCCAGAGACAGACACACGTACCCAAAAAGACAGACACACGTACCCAGAGAGACAGACAGACAGACAGACACACCATTCATAGTCTCCTCATTTACCAGAGGACACAAAAATACACAGTCCTTTGTAGGTTGGGTTTCAATTTTAATTAAAGAGAAGACACGGACGCCCGGCAAACAACACCTCCCCGTGTTTACCTACAAAAGTTGTTTGTGTTTGCAGGTGTTTACTTACACAAGAGGACATGATAAACAAAAAAAGCTTATTGTAATTTTCTGTCTAATTACGATTGATTATTGTTTGTATTTCGTCTTGTTTACTGCAGAAATATAATTGTTTGTATTTCCTCCAACACTTGTAGTATAGTTGAATATGTGTGGGTCAAATGGGCCCCTATCCTAATAGACCCCAGTCCTAATAGGCCCCGGTACTAATAGGCCCCGGTACTAATAGGCCCCGGTACTAATAGGCCCCGGTACTAATAGGCCCCAATTTGAACAGGTCCAAATCCTTGAGACGGGGTTCAGTTAAGGTAAGATAAGGTAAGGTAGTAGTAGTACTGGGGCCTATAAGACAAGGAGCCGATTAGAGAGGGGCCCATTAGAACTGCATCATATAAGCTAGAACCTATTAAGACTTAATTAAATGGTCAAAAATAAGCTCCTAATTGCATGAAAACAACACAACCTTATTACTATTCTTATTATGATCCGAAGTTAACACACACACACACACACACACACACACACACACACACACACACACACACACACACACACACAGGTCATTACACTGCTAACGACTCCTTGCTCAACACCGAGTTAATTGCTGTGTTTAAACTCCAAGTTGCAATGCAGCTTCGTATATTCATGATTTGGAATTGCAACGCTACGGGCATCAAGTTGCAATGTTGCTCGCAGTACGTTCTATATTATAAGATACACGCTTCAATAACCTCTGTATATTCACCGTGTTAAGCTCTGAGTTGCAACATTGCTATTGCAGTTGTATAGTCTGTATTTATGAGATGGATTTCCTTGTGTATAATCCAGTACTGTCTGTTGTTGTATAATCCAGTACTGTCTGTTGTTGTATAATCCAGTACTGTCTGTTGTTGAGGAGGGAGGGTAGTGGTGAGGAGGGAGGGTAGTGGTGAGGAGGGAGGGTAGTGAGGAGGGTAATGGTAAGGGGTAATAGTGAGGGGTAGTGGTGAGGGGCAGTGATGGTGAGGGCGGGGTAGTGGTGGGGAGGGGTAGTGGTGAGGGAGCGGTAGTGGTGAGGGGCGGGGTAGTGGTGAGGGTAGTGGTGGGCCGGTAGTGGTGAGGGGCGGGGTAGTGGTGGGGAGGGGGTGGTGGTGAGGGAGTAGTGGTGAGGAGGGGTAGTGGTGAGGGAGGGGTAGTGGTGAGGAGGGTGAGTGGTGAGGGGGTAATGGTAAGGGGGTAATAGTGAGGGAGGGGTAGTGGGGAGGGTAGTGGTGAGGGGGGGTAGTGGTGAGGAGCGGTAGTGGTGAGGGGCGGGGTAGTGGTGAGGGAGCGGTAGTGGTGAGGGAGCGGTAGTGGTGAGGGAGGTAGTGGTGAGGAGGGGGTAGTGGTGAGGGAGGGGTGTAATGGTAAGGGGGTATAGTGAGGGAGGGGTATGTGAGGGAGGGTGGTGGTGAGGGAGGGTAGTGGTGGAGGGGTAGTGGTGAGGGAGGAGTAGTGGTGAGGGAGGGTAGTGGTGGGGAGGGGTAGTGGTGAGGGTAGTGGTGAGGGAGGGGTAGTGGTGAGGGAGGGTAGTGGGTGAGGGAGGGGTTGTGGTGGGGAGGGGTAGTGGTGAGGGGGTGAGTGGTGGAGGGGAGGGTAGTGGGTGGGGAGGGTAGTGGTGGGGAGGTAGTGGTGGGGGAGGGTAGTGGTGAGGGGAGGGGTAGTGGTGGGGAGGGGTGGTGGTGAGGGGGAGGGGTGGTGGTAGGGGTGGTGGTGAGGGGAAGTAGTGGAGAGAGTGGTGAGGGGAGTAGTGGTGAGGGGGGGGTGAGTGGTGAGGGAGGGGTGAGTGGTGAGGGAGGGGTGAGTGGTGAGGGAGGGGGTGAGTGGTGAGGAGGGTGAGTGGTGAGGGAGGGGTAGTGGTGAGGGAGGAGTAGTGGTGAGGAGGAGTGAGTGGTGAGGGAGGGGGTGTGGTGGGGAGGGTAGTGGTGAGGAGGTGGTGGGTGAGGGTGAGTGGTGAGGGAGGGTAGTGGTGGGGAGGGTGGTGGTGAGGAGGGAGTGAGTGGTGGGGAGGGGTAGTGGTGAGGAGGGGTAGTGGTGAGGGAGGGGTAGTGGTGAGGGAGGGGGTAGTGGTGAGGGGAGGGGGTAGTGGTGGAGGGGAGGGGTAGTGGTGGGGGTGAGTGGTGAGGGAGGGGTGAGTGGTGGGGAGGGGGGAGTGGTGAGGGAGGGGTAGTGGTGGGGAGGGTGAGTGGTGAGGAGGGTAGTGGTGAGGTGGTGGTGGTGAGGAAGTAGTGGTGAGAGTAGTGGTGAGGGAAGTAGTGGTGAGGGAAGTAGTGGTGAGGGAAGTAGTGGTGAGGGGAAGTAGTGGTGAGGAGGGGTAGTGGTGGGGAGGGGTAGTGGTGAGGGAGGGGTAGTGGTGAGGGAGGGGGGTAGTGGTGAGGGAGGGTGATGGTGGGGGGTAGTGGTGAGGGAGGGGTAGTGGTGAGGGAGGGTAATGGTGGGGGTGGTGGTGGGGGTAGTGGTGGGGAAGTAGTGGTGAGAGTGGTGAGGTGGGGAAGTAGTGGGTGAGGGAGGGGTGGGTGGGGAAGGTAGTGGTGAGGGAGGGGTAGTGGTGGGGAGGGGGTAGTGGTGAGGGAGGGTAGTGGTGAGGGAGGGTAGTGGTGAGGGAAGGGGTAGTGGTGGGGGGTAGTGGTGAGGAGGGTAGTGGTGGGAGGGGGTAGTGGTGAGGGAGGGGTAGTGGTGAGGGAGGGTAGTGGTGGGGAGGGGTAGTGGTGAGGGAGAGGTAGTGGTGAGGGAGGGGTAGTGGTGAGGGCGCGTTACATCACAGATATTACTGGAACCCAACTAAGTTAAGACCTTGATACACCGGGGAATTAACTTAACACGGTATATGCCCACTCCACCCAGCCACTAATCCACCCAGCCACTAACCCACCCAGCCACAAACCCACCTCATCCCACTCACCCTTACCTCACCCAGCACCATTCTCTACCCACCTACCAATCCACCTCACCCACTAGACGGTGTTGTACAGTATAGAAGGTGTTGTACAGTATAGACGGTGTTGTACAGTATAGAAGGTGTTGTACAGTATAGACGGTGTTGTACAGTATAGACGGTGTTGTACAGTATAGACGGTGTTGTACAGTATAGACGGTGTTGTACAGTATAGAAGGTGTTGTACAGTATAGACGGTGTTGTACAGTATAGACGGTGTTGTACAGTATAGACGGTGTTGTACAGTATAGAAGGTGTTGTACAGTATAGACGGTGTTGTACAGTATAGACGGTGTTGTACAGTATAGACGGTGTTGTACAGTATAGAAGGTGTTGTACAGTATAGACGGTGTTGTACAGTATAGACGGTGTTGTACAGTATAGAAGGTGTTGTACAGTATAGACGGTGTTGTACAGTATAGACGGTGTTGTACAGTATAGACGCAGTACAGTGTTGTACAGTATAAACAACTACTCTCTCTCTCTCTCTCTCACTCTCACTCTCTCACTCTCACTCTCTCTCTCTCTCTCTCTCACTCTCTCTCTCTCTCTCTTCCCTCTCTCTCTCACTCTCCTCTCTCTGTCTCTCTGTATCTCACTTTGTATTTTTTCTTTGTTAAAAACATTGTTAAATATTTCTTTCAATATAAATAATTTTATATTACATTCAAAAATTAAAATAACAAAGATAAGTAATGGACTTCTACATTGGAGTGATGGTCGGGGTGAACAGCCTCCTTCTGTTGTCCGCCGTGTACGACTACGTCAAGTTCAAGAGGAAGGTCACTGACAAGGAGGTCAGGTCCAAAGGTGGAGGCCAGGTCAAGGTGGAGGCCAACAGGGACTCCTAAGATTGAGCCCACCAGGACGGGACCAAGGCCACCAAGAAGGGACCAAGGCCACCAAGAACCGGGTGGAGCCCACCAAGAACAGGGGTGGAACCCACTAAGAACAGGGTGGAGCCCACCAAGAACAGGTGGAACCCACTAAGAACGAGGGTGGAGCCACCAAGAACGGGGTGGAACCCACTAAGAACAGGGTGGAGCCCAAGAACAGGTGGAACCCACTAAGAACAGGTGGAGCCCACCAAGAACCTGGATAAGCCCACCAAGAACGGGGTGGAACCCACCAAGAACAG
>NW_024719245.1:0-12015 GCF_018991925.1 Homarus americanus | reverse complement strand
TAACAAAGGCCCCTTATCGAGTATAGGCAAACTCCCGTGATCGAGTATAACAAAGTCCCCTCATCGAGTATAACAAAGCCCCCTCATCGAGTATATTAAATTCCCCTCATCGAGTATAACAAAGTCCCCTCATCGAGTATAACAAAGCCCCCTGATCGAGCATAACAAAGTCCCCTGATCGAGTATAACAAAGTCACCTGAACGAGTATAACAAAGCCCCCTGAACGAGTATAACAAAGATCCCTGATCGAGTATAACAAAGTCCCCTGATAGAGTAGAACAAAGATCCCTGATCCTGTATAGCAAAGTCCCCTGATCGAGTATGACAAAGTCGCCTGATCGGGAATAACAAAGTCCCCTGATCGAGTATAACAAAGCCCCCTCATCGAGTATATTAAAGTCCCCTGATCGAGTATAACAAAGTCCACTAATCTAGTATAACAAAGTCCCCTGATCAAGTATAACAAAGCCACTTGATCGAGTAGTAACAAAGCCCCCTCATCAAGTATAACAAAGGGCCCTGATCGAGTATAACAAAGTCCCCTGATCGAGTATAACAAAGTCCCCTCATCGAGTATAACAAAGTCCCCTCATCGAGTATAACAAAGTCCCCAGATTGAGTATAACAAAGTCCTCCGATCGAGTATAACAAAGGCCCCTGATCGAGTATAACAAAGGCCCCTTATCGAGTATAACAAAGCCCCCTCATCGAGTATAGACAAAGTCCCCTGATCGAGTATAACAAAGTCCCCTTATCGAGTATAACAAAGCCCCCTCATCGAGTATATTAACGTCCCCTCATCGAGTATAACAAAGTCCCCTCATCGAGTATAACAAAACCCCTTGTCGAGTATAACAAAGTCACCTGAACGAGTATAACAAAGCCCCCTAAACGAGTATAACAAAGATCCCTGATCGAGTATAACAAAGTCCCCTGATAAAGTAGAACAAAGATCCCTGATCGAGTATAACAAAGTCCCTGATCGAGTATAAAGTCGCCTGATCGGGCAATAAAGTCCCCTGATCGAGTATAACAAAGCCCCCTCATCGAGTATATATTAAAGTCTCCTGATCGAGTATAACAAAGTCCACTAATCTAGTATACGAAAGTCCCCTGATCAAGTATAACAAAGCCACTTGATCTATAGTAACAAAGCCCCCACTGAGTATAACAGCAGCCCTTGATCGAGTATAACAAAGTCCCCTGATCAAGTATAACAAAGTCCCCTCATCGAGTATAACAAAGTCCCCTGATCGAGTATAACAAATTCCCCTAATCGAGAATAACAAAGCCCCCTGAAAGAGTATAACAAAGATCCCTGATCGAGTATAACAAAGTCCCTTGATAGAGTATAACAAAGTCCGCTGATCGAGTATAACAAAGTCCCCTGATCGGGTATAGCAAATTCCCCTGATCGAGTATAACAAAGTCCACTCATCGAGTATAACAAAGTCCTCTGATTGAGAATATGAAAGTCTCCTGATCGCGTATAACAAAGTTCCCTGATCGAGTATACCAAAGCCCCCGGAACGAGTATAACAAAGATCCCTGATCGAAGAAAACAAATTCCCCTGAACGAGTATAACAAAGTCCCCTGATAGAGTATAACAAAGCCCCCTCATCGAGTATAACAAAGTCCCCTGATCGAGTATAACAAATTCCCCGGATCGAGTATAATAAAGTCCCCTCATCGAGTATAACAAAGGCCCCTTATCGAGTATAACAAAGGCCCCTGATCGAGTATAACAAATTCCCCTGATCGAGTATAACAAAGTCCCCTCATCGAGTATAGCAATGTCCCCTGATCGAGTATTTTAAAGTCCCTCATCGATTATAACAAAGTCCACTAATCTGCCCTGATCAACTATAACAAAGTCCCCTGATCGAGTATAACAAAGTCCCCTGATCGAGTAAAACAAAGTCCCCTGATCGAGTATAACAAATTCCCTGATCGAGTATAACAAAGTCCCCTCATCGAGTATAACAAAGTCCCCTCATCGAGAATAACAAAGCCCCCGGAACGAGTATAACAAAGATCCCTGATCGAAGATAACAAATTCCCCTGAACGAGTATCACAAAGTCCCCTGATCGAGTATTTTAAAGTCCCTCATCGAGTATAGCAAAGTCCACTAATCTGCCCTGATCAACTATAACAAAGTCCCCTGATCGAGTATAACAAAGTCCCCTGATCGAGTAAAACAAAGTCCCCTGATCGAGTATAACAAATTCCCCTGATCGAGTATAACAAAGTCCCCTCATCGAGTATAACAAAGGCCCCTTATCGAGTATAACAAACTTCCCTGATCGAGTATAACAAAGTCCCCTCATAGAGTATAACACAGCCCCCTCATCGAGTATAACAAAGTCACATGACCGAGTATAACAAAGCCCCCTGAACGAGTATAACAAAGATCCCTGATTGAGTATAACAAAGGCCCCTTATCGAGTATAACAAAGTTTCCTGATCGAGTATAATAAGTCCCCTCATCGAGTATAACAAAGTCCCCTTATCGAGTATAACAAAGTCCCCTCATCGAGTATAGAAATGTCCCCTGATCGAGTATTTTAAAGTCCCTCATCGAGTATAACAAAGTCCACTAATCTGCCCTGATCAACTATAACAAAATCCCCTGATCGAGTATAACAAAGTCCCCTGATAGAGTAGAACAAAGATCCCTCATCGAGTATAGCAAAGTCCCCTGATCGAGTATGACAAAGTCGCCTGATCGGGTATAACAAAGTCCCCTGATCGAGTATAACAAAGCCCCCTCATCGAGTATATTAAAGTCCCCTGATCGAGTATAACGAAAGTCCACTTAATCTAGTATAACAACAAAGTCCCTCGATCAAGAGTAACAGCTTACTTGATCTATAGTAACAAAGCCCCCTCATCAAGTATATAACAGCGCCCGATCGAGTATAACAAAGTCCCCTTGATCGAGTATAACAAAGTCTCTCATCGAGTATAACAGTCCTCATCGAGTATAACAAAGTCCCCAGGATTGTTTATAATGAAACCTCCGATCGAGAATAACAAAGTTCCCTCATCGAGTATAACAAAGGCCCTTATCGAAAATAACAAAGCCCCCTCATCGAGTATAGACAAAGTCCCCTGATCGAGTATAACAAAGTCCCCTCATCGAGTATAACAAATCCTCCTCATCGAGTATATTAAAGTACCCTCATCGAGTATAACAAAGTCCCCTCATCGAGTATAACAAAGCCCCCTGATCGAGTATAACAAAGTCCCCTGATCGAGTATAACAAAGTCACCTGAACGAGTATAACAAAGCCCGCTGAACGAGTATACCAAAGATCCCTGATCGAGTATAACAAAGTCCCCTGATAGAGTAGAACAAAGTCCCCTGATCGAGAATAACAAAGTCGCCTGATCGGGTATAACAAAGTCCCCTGATCGAGTATAACAAAGCCCCATCATCGAGTATATTAAAGTCCCCTGATCGAGTATAACAAAGTCCACTAATCTAGTATAAAAAAGTCCCCTGATCAAGTATAACAAAGCCACTTGATCGAGTAGTAACAAAGCCCCCTCATCGAGTATAACAAAGGGCCCTGATCGAGTATAACAAAGTCCCCTGATCGAGTATAACAAAGTCCCCTCATCGAGTATAACAAAGTCCCCTGATCGAGTATAACAAATTCCCCTAATCGAGAATAACAAAGGCCCCTGAAAGAGTATAACAAAGATCCCTGATCGAGTATAACAAAGTCCCCTGATAGAGTATAACAAAGTCCGCTGATCGAGTATAGCATATTCCCCTGATCGAGTATAACAAAGTCCACTCATCGAGTATAACAAAGTCCTCTGATTGAGAATATGAAAGTCTCCTGATCGCGTATAACAAAGTCCCCTGATCGAGTATAACAAAGCCCCCGGAACGAGTATAACAAAGATCCCTGATCGAAGAAAACGAATTCCCCTGAACGAGTATAACAAAGTCCCCTGATAGAGTATAACAAAGCCCCCTCATCGAGTATAACAAAGTCCCCTGATCGAGTATAACAAATTCCCCTGATCGAGTATAACAAAGTCCCCTCATCAAGTATAACAAAGGCCCCTTATCGAGTATAACAAAGGCCCCTGATCGAGTAAAACAAATTCCCCTGATCGAGTATAACAAAGTCCCCTCATCGAGTATAGAAATGTCCCCTGATCGAGTATTTTAAAGTCCCTCATCGAGTATAACAAAGTCCACTAATCTGCCCTGATCAACTATAACAAAGTCCCCTGATCGAGTATAACAAAGTCCCCTGATCGAGTAAAACAAAGTCCCCTTATCGAGTATAACAAATTCCCCTGATCGAGTATAACAAAGTCCCCTCATCGAGTATAACAAAGGCCCCTTATCGAGTATAACAAACTTCCCTGATCGAGTATAACACAGCCCCCTCATCGAGTATAACAAAGTCACATGACCGAGTATAACAAAGCCCCCTGAACGAGTATAACAAAGATCCCTGATTGAGTATAACAAAGGCCCCTTATCGAGTATAACAAAGTTTCCTGATCGAGTGTAATAAAGGCCCCTGATCGAGTATAACAAAGTCCCGTGATCGAGTACAACAAAGGCCCCTGATCGAGTACAATAAAGGCCCCTCATCGAGTACAAAAAAGGCCCCTGATCGAGTATAACAAAGTCCCCTCATCAAGAATAACAAAGCCCCTCATCGAGTATAACATAATCCCCTGATCGAGTATAACAAAGTCCCCTAATCAAGTATAACAAATTCCCCTAAGTGAGAATAACAAAGTCCCCTCATCGAGTATAACAAAGGCCCCTTATCGAGTATAACAAAGCCCCCTGATCGAGTATAGCAAAGTCCCCTGATCGAGTATAGCAAAGTCCCCTGATCGAGTATAAAAAGACCCCTCATCGAGTATAACAAAGTCCCCTTATCGAGTATAACAAAGTCACCTGAACGAGTATAACAAAGCCCCCTGAACGAGTATAACAAAGATGCCTGATCGAGTATAACAAAGTCCCCTGATAGAGGATAACAAAGTTTCCTAATCGAGTAAGGCAAAGTTCCCTGATCGAGTATTACAAAGTCCACTCATCTAGTATAACAAAGTCCCCTGATCAAGAATAACAAAGCCCCCTGATCGAGTATAACAAAGTCCCCTCATCGAGTATAACAAAGGGCCCTGATCAAGTATAACAAAGTCCCCTGATCGAGTATAACAAAGTCCCCTAATCGAGTATAACAACTGCCCCTTATCGAGTACAACAAAGGCCCCTGGTCGAGTATAACAAAGTCCCCTGATCAAGAATAACAAAGAAAACTGATCGAGTATAACAAAGTCCCCAGATCCAGTATAACAAAGTCCCCTGATAGAGTAAAACAAAGGCCCCTCATCGAGTATAACAAAGTCCCCTAATAGAGTATAACAAAGTCCACTGATCCAGTATAAGAAAGACCCTTGGTCGAGCATAACAAAGTCCCCTGATCGAGTATAACAAGTCCCCTGATCAAGTATAACAAAGCCCCTCATCGAGTATAACAAAGTCCCCTTATCGAGTATAACAAAGTCCCCTGATCGAGTATAACAATGGCCCCTTATCGAGTATAACAATGGCCCCAGATCGAGTACAACAATGCTCCCTGATCGAGTACAACAATGACCCCTGATCGAGTATAACAAAGTCGCCTGATCGAGTATAACAAAGGCTCCTCATCGAATATAACAAAGGCCCCTGATCGAGTATAACAAATTCCCCTGATCGAGTATATCAAAGTCCAGATCGAATATAACAAAGGCCCCTGATCGAGTATAACAAAGTCCCAGATTGAGTATAACAAAGTCCTCCGATCGAGTATAACAAAGGCCCCTGATCGAGTATAAAAAAGTCCCCTGATAGAGTATAACAAAGCCCCCTCATCGAGTATAACAAAGGCCCCTGATCGAGTATAACAAAGTCCCCTCATCGAGTATAGCAAACCCCCTCATCGAGTATATTAAAGTCCCCTCATCGAGTATAACAAAGCCCCTCATCGAGTATAACAAAGCCCCCTAATCGAGTATAACAAAGTCCCCTGATCGAGTATAACAAAGTCACCTGAACGAGTATAACAAAGCCCCCTGAACGAGTATAACAAAGATCCCTGATCGAGTATAACAAAGTCCCCTGATAGAGTAGAACAAAGATCCCTGATCGAGTATAGCAAAGTCCCCTGATCGAGTATGACAAAGTCGCCTGATCGGGTATAACAAAGTCCCCTGATCGAGTATAACAAAGCCCCCTCATCGAGTATATTAAAGTCTCCTGATCGAGTATAACAAAGTCCACTAATCTAGTATAACAAAGTCCCCTGATCAAGTATAACAAAGCCACTTGATCGAGTAGTAACAAAGCCCCCTCATCGAGTATAACAAAGGGCCCTGATCGAGTATAACAAAGTCCCCTGATCGAGTATAACAAAGTCTCCTCATCGAGTATAACAAAGTCCCCTGATCGAGTATAACAAATTCCCTAGATTGGAGTATACCGGTGTCCTCCGATCGAGGGCGCAACAAAGGCCCTGATCGAGTATATAACAAAGGCCCTTATCGAGTATATAACAAAGCCCTCATCGAGGTAGACAAAGTCCCCTGATCGAGGCATAACAAAGTCCCTCATCGAGTATAACAAACCCCCCATCAGTAGACAAAGTCCTCGACGTATAAACAAAGCCCCTCATCAGAGTATAAATAAAGCCCCTGATCGAGTATAACAAAGTCCCCTGATCGAGTATAACAAAGTCACCCGAACGAGTATAACAAAGCCCCCTGAACGAGTATAACAAAGATCCCTGGTCTAGTATAACAAAGTCCCCTGATAGAGTAGAACAAAGATCCCTGATCGAGTATAACAAAGTCACCTGATCGAGTATAACAAAGTCGCCTGATCGGGTATAACAAAGTCCCCTGATCGAGTATAACAAAACCCCCTCATCGAGTATATTAAAGTCCCCTGATCGAGTATAACAAAGTCCACAAATCTAGTATAACAAATTCCCCTGATCAAGTATAACAAAGCAAGTTGATCGAGTAGTAACAAAGCCCCCTTATCGAGTATAACAAAGGGCCCTGATCGAGTATAACAAAGTCCCCTGATCGAGTATAACAAAGTCCCCTGATCGAGTATAACAAAGTCCACTGATCGAGTATAACAAATTCCCCTAATCGAGAATAACAAAGCCCCCTGAAAGAGTATAACAAAGATCCCTGATCGAGTATAACAAAGTCCCCAGATAGAGTATAACAAAGTCCGCTGATCGAGTATAACAAAGTCCCCTGATCGGGTATAGCAAATTCCCCTGATCGAATATATTAAATTCCATGATCGAGTATAACAAAGTCCACTCATCGAGTATAACAAAGTCCTCTGATTGACAATAAGAAAGTCTCTGATCGCGTATAACAAAGTCCCCTGATCGAGTATAACAAAGCCCCCCAGAACGAGTATAACAAAGATCCCTGATCGAAGAAAACAAATTCCCCTGAACGAGTATAACATAGTCCCCTGATAGAGTATAACAAAGCCCCATCATCGAGTAAAACAAAGTCCCCTGATCGAGTATAACAAATTCCCCTGATCGAGTATAAAAAAGTCCCCTCATCGAGTATAATAAAGGCCCCTTGTCGAGTATAACAAAGGCCCCTGATCGAGTAAAACAAATTCCCCTGATCGAGTATAACAAAGTCCCCTCATCGAGTATAGCAATGTCCCCTGATCGAGTATTTTAAAGTCCCTCATCGAGTATAACAAAGTCCACTAATCTGCCCAGATCAACTATAACAAAGTCCCCTGATCGAGTATAACAAAGTCCCCTGATCGAGTAAAACAAAGTCCCCTGATCGAGTATAACAAATTCCTCTGATCGAGTATAACAAAGTCCCCTCATCGAGTATAACAAAGGCCCCCTATCGAGTATAACAAACTTCCCTGATCGAGTATAGCAAAGTCCCCTCATAGAGTATAACACAGCCCCCTGAACGAGTATAACAAAGATCCCTGATCGAGTATAACAAAGGCCCCTTATCGAGTATAACAAAGTTTCCTGATCGAGTGTAATAAAGGCCCCTGATCGAGTATAACAAAGTCCCTCATATCGAGTATAACAAAGTCACCTGAACGAGTATAACAAAAGCCCCCTGAACGAGTATAACAAAGATCCCTGATCGAGTATAACAAAGTCCCCTGATAGAGTAGAATGAAAGATCCCTTGATCGGGTATGTAACAAAGTCCCCTGATCGAGTATAACAAAGTCGCCTGATCGGTATAACAGCGTCCCCTGATATATAACAAAGCCCTCATCGAGAGTATACAGTCCCTGATCGAGTATAACAAAGTCCACAAATCTAGTATAACAAGTCCCCTGATCAAGTATATAACAGCCACTTTGATCGAGTGCAACAAAGCCCCTGACTGAGTATAACAAAAGGGCCCTGACGCATAACAATGTCCCCTGATCGAGTATAACAGTCCCTGATCGAGTATAACAAAGCCCACTGATCGAGTATAACAAATTCCCCTAATCGAGAATAACAAAGCCCCCTGAAAGAGTATAACAAAGATCCCTGATCGAGTATAACAAAGTCCCCTGATCGAGTATAACAAAGTCCCCTGATCGGGTATAGCAAATTCCCCTGATCGAGTATAACAAAGTCCACTCATCGAGTATAACAAAGTCCTATGATTGAGAATAAGAAAGTCTCCTGATCGTGTATAACAAAGTCCCCTGATCGAGTATAACAAAGCCCCCGGAACGAGTATAACAAAGATCCCTGATCGAAGATAACAAAATCCCCTGAACGAGTATAACAAAGTCCCCTGATAGAGTATAACAAAGCCCCCTCATCGAGAATAACAAAGTCCCCTGATCGAGTATAACAAATTCCCCTGATCGAGTATAACAAAGTCCCCTGATAGAGTATAACAAAGCCCCCTCATCGAGTATAACAAAGGCCCCTGATCGAGTATAACAAAGTCCCCTGATTGTGTATAACAAAGTCCCCTGGTCGAGTATAACAAATTCCCCATGATCGTGTATAACAAAGTCCCCTCATCGAGTATAACAAAGGCCCCTTATCGAGGTATTTTAAAGTCCTTCATCGAGTATAACAAAGTCCACTAATCTGCCCTCCTGATCAACTATAACAAAGTCCCCCTTATATAGAGTAGGAACAAAAATCCTGATCAGAGTATATAACAGTCCCCTTGATAGAGTATAACAAAGATCCCTTGATCGAGTATAACAAAGTCTCCTGATCGAGTATAACAAAGTCGCCTGATCGGGTATAACAAAGTCCCCTGATCGAGTATAACAAAGCCCCCTCATCGAGTATATTAAAGTCCCCTGATCGAGTAGAACAAAGTCCACTAATCTATTATAACACAGTCCCCTGATAAAGTATGACAAAGCCCCCTGATCGAGTATAACAAAGCCCCCTGATCGAGTATAACAAAGGGCCCTGATCGAGTATAACAAAGTCCCCTGATCGAGTATAACAAAGTCCCCTCATCGAGTATAACAAAGTCCCCTCATCGAGTATAACAAATTCCCCTAATCGAGAATAACAAAGCCCCCTGAAAGAGTATAACAAAGATCCCTAATCGAGTATAACAAAGTCCCCTGATAGAGTATAACAAAGTCCGCTGATCGAGTATAACAAAGTCCCCTGATCGGGTATAGCAAATACCCCTGATCGAGTATATTAAATTCCCTGATCGAGTATAACAAAGTCCACTCATCGAGTACAACAAAGTCCTCTGATTGAGAATAAGAAAGTCTCCTGATCGCGTATAACAAAGTCCCCTGATAGAGTATAACAAAGCCCCCTCATCGAGTATAACAAAGTCCCCAAATCGAGTATAACAAATTCCCCTGATCGTGTATAACAAAGTCCCCTCATCGAGTATAACAAAGGCCCCTTATCGAGTATAACAAAGGCCCCTGATCGAGTATAACAAATTCCCCTGATCGAGTATAACAAAGTCCCCTCATCGAGTATAGCAATGTCCCCTGATCGAGTATTTTAAAGTCCCTCATCGAGAATTACAAAGTCCACTAATCTGCCCTGATCAACTATAACAAAGTCCCCTGATCGAGTATAACAAAGTCCCCTGATCGAGTAAAACAAAGTCCCCTGATCGAGTATAACAAATTTCCCTGATCGAGTATAACAAAGTCCCCTCATCGAGTATAACAAAGTCCCCTCATCGAGTATAACAAAGTCGCCTGATCGGGTATAACAAAGTCCCCTGATGGAGTATAACAAAGCCCCCTCATCGAGTATATTAAAGTCCCCTGATCGAGTATAACAAAGTCCACAAATCTAGTATAACAAAGTCCCCTGATCAAGTATAACAAAGCCACTTGATCGAGTAGTAACAAAGCCTCCTGATCGAGTATAACAAAGGGCCCTGATCGAGTATAACAATGTCCCCTAATCGAGTATAACAAAGTCCCCTGATCGAGTATAACAAAGTCCACTGATCGAGTATAACAAATTCCCCTAATCGAGAATAACAAAGCCCCCTGAAAGAGTATAACAAAGATCCCTGATCGAGTATAACAAAGTCCCCTGATAGAGTATAACAAAGTCCGCTGATCGAGTATACCGAAGTCCCTGATCGGGTATAGCAAATTCTGATCGAGTATAACAAAAGTCCACTCATCGAGTATAAATAAAGTCCTATGATTGGAGAATAAGAAATTCTCCTGATCGCGTATAACAAAGTCCCCTGATCGAGTATAACAAAAGCCCCCGGAATGAGTATAACAAAGATCCCTGATCGAAGATAACAAATTCTGAACGAATATAACAAAGTCCCCTGATAGAGTATAACAAAAGCCCTCATCGAGTATAACAAAGTCTCCTGATCGAGTATAACAAATTCTGATCGAGTATAACAAAGTCCCTCATCGAGTATAACAAAAGCCCCCTTATCGAGTATAACAAAGGCCCTCCTGATCGAGTATAACAAATTCCCCTGATCGCGCATAACAGTCCCCTCATCGAGTATAAAGAATGTCCCCTGATCGAGTAGTTTAAAGTCCGAGTATAACAAAGTCCACTAATCTGCCCTGATCAACTATAACAAAGTCCCCTGATCGAGTATAACAAAGTCCCCTGATCGAGTAAAACAAAGTCCCCTGATCGAGTATAACAAATTCCCCTGATCGAGTATCACAAAGTCCCCTCATCGAGTATAACAAAGGCCCCTTATCGAGTATAACAAACTTCCCTGATCGAGTATAGCAAAGTCCCCTGATAGAGTATAAAACAGCCCCCTCATCGAGTATAACAAAGTCACATGACGGAGTATAACAAAGCCCCCTGAACGAGTATAACAAAGATCCCTGATCGAGTATAACAAAGGCCCCTGATCGAGTATAACAAATTCCCCTGATCGAGTTTAACAAAGTCCCCTCATCGAGTATAGCAATGTCCCCTGATCGAGGATTTTAAAGTCCCTCATCGAGTATAACAAAGTCCACTAATCTGCCCTGATCAACTATAAGAAAGTCCCCTGATCGAGTATAACAAAGTCCCCTGATCGAGTAAAACAAAATCCCCTGATCGAGTATAACAAATTCCCCTAATCGAGTATAACAAAGTCCCCTCATCGAGTATAACAAAGGCCCCTTATCGAGTATAACAAACTTCCCTGATCGAGTATAGCAAAGTCCCCTGATCGAGTATAGCAAAGTCCCCTGATCGAGTATAAAAAGTCCCCTCATCGAGTATAACAAAGTCCCCTTATCGAGTATAACAAAGTCAACTGAACGAGTATAACAAAGCCCCCTGAACGAGTATAACAAAGATGCCTGATCGAGTATAACAAAGTCCCCTGATAGAGGAAAGCAAAGTCCCCTCATCGAGTATAACAAAGGCCCCTTATCGAGTATAACAAAGCCCCCTGATCGGGTATAGCAAAGTCCCCTGATCGAGTATAGCAAAGTCCCCTGATCGAGTATAAAAAGTCCCCTCATCGAGTATAA
>NW_024719244.1:0-29095 GCF_018991925.1 Homarus americanus | reverse complement strand
AGTATAACAAAGTCCCCTGATTGAGTATAACAAAGTCCCCTGATCGAGTATAACAAAGTCCTCCGGTTGAGTATAACAAAGTCCCGTGATCGAGTATAACATATCCCCTGATAGAGTATAACAAAGTCCTCTGGTCGAGTATAAAAAAGCCCCCTAATCGAGTATAACAAAGTCCCTTGGTCGAGTATAACAAAGTCCCCTGTTCGAGTCTAACAAAGTCCCCTTATCGAGTATAACAAATTCCCATTATCGAGTATAACAAAGTCCCCATATCGAGTATAATAAAGTCCCCTAATCGAGTATAATAAAGGCCCTTTGTCGAGTATAACAATGTCCCCTGATCGAGTGTAACAAAAGTCCCCTAATCGAGTATAACAAAGTCCCCTAATCGAGTATAAAAATGTCCTCTGGACCAGTGTAACAAAGTCCCCTGATCGAGTATAAAAAAGTCCCCTTGCCCAGAATAACAAAGTCCCTAGATCGAGCATACCAAAGACCCCTGATCGATTATAACAAAGTCCCCTGGTCGAGTATAGCAAAGGGCCCTGATCGAGTAAGACAAAGTCCCCTGATCGAGTATAACAAAGTCCCCTGATCGAGTATAACAAAACCCATTGGATGAGTATAACAAAGTTTCCTAATCGAGTATAACAAAGTCCCCAGATCGAGTATAACAAAGTCCCCTGCTACAGTATAACAAAGTCCCCTGATCGAGTATGACATATCCCCTGATCGAGTATGACATATCCCCTGATCGAGTATAACAACGTCTCCTGGCCCAGTTTAACAAAGTCCCCAGATCGAGCATAACAAAGTCCCCTAATCGATTATAACAAAGTCCCCTGGGCGAGTATAACAAAGGGCCCTCATCGAGTAAGACAAAGTCCCCTCATCGGGCATAACCTAGTCCTCTGATGCTAGTATAACAAAGCCCCTTGGACGAGTATAACAAAGTCCCCTGAACCGAGTATAACAAAGTCCCCTGATCGAGTACAACATATCCCCTGATCGAGTATAACAAGTCCCTGGTGGTGTATATTAAAGTCCCCTGGTCGAGTATAACAAAGTTTTCTAATCGAGCATAACAAAGGCCCCTTGTCGAGTATAACAAAGTCTTCTGATCAAGTATAACAAAGTCCCCTGATCGAGAATAACAAAGTCCCCTAATCAAGTATAACAAAGTCCCCTGATCGAGTATAACAAAGTCCCCTGATCGAGTATAACATATCCCCTCATCGAGTATAACAAAGTCCCCTGGTCGAGTATAACAAAGTCCCCTGATCGAGCATAACAAAGACCCCTCATCGAGTATAGCAATATCCATCGGTCAAATATAGGAAAGTCCACTGATCGAGTATGACAAAGTCCCCTGATCAAGTATAAAAAGTCCCCTGGTCGAGTATAACAAAGTCCCCTGATCGAGTATAACAAAGTCCCCTGGTCGAGTATAACAAAACCCCCTCATCAAGTATAACAAAGGCCCCTAATCGAGTATAACAAAGTCCCCTGATTGAGTATAACAAAGTCCCCTGATCGAGTATAACAAAGTCCTCCGGTTGAGTATAACAAAGTCCCGTGATCGAGTATAACATATCCCCTGATAGAGTATAACAAAGTCCTCTGGTCGAGTATAAAAAAGTCCCCTAATCGAGTACAACAAAGTCCCCTGCTCGAGTATAACAAATGCCCCTGATCGACTATAACAAAGGGCCTTCATCGAGTATAAGAAAGTCCATTGGTCAAGTATAAAAAAGTCCCCTTCGAGTATAACAAAGTCCCCTCATCGTGTATAACAAAGTCCCCTGTTCGAGTATAGCAAAGTCCCATGATCAAGTATAACAAAGCCTTCTGATTGAGTATAACAAAGTCCCCTGATCGAATATAACAAAGCCCCCTGCACGAGTATAAGAAAGTCCTCTGATCGAGTATAACAAAGTCCCCTCATCGAGTCCAAAAAAGGCCCCTAATCAAGTATAACAAAGTCCCCTGATCGAGTATAACAAAGTCCCCTAATCGAGTATAACAAAGCCCCCTGGACGAGTATAACAAAATTCCCTGATCGAGTATAACAAAGTCCCATGATCGAGTATAACAAAGTCCCCTGGTCCAGTATAACAAAGTCCCCTGATCGAGTATAACATATCCCCTGATCGAGTATTACAAATTCTCCTGGCCCAGTATAACAAAGTCCCCAGATCGAGCGTAACAAAGTCCCCTGATCGACTATAACAAAGTCCCCAGGTCGAGTATAACAAAGGCCCTGATCGAATGAGACAAAGTCCCCTGATCGAGTATAACAAAGTCCCCTGATCGAGTATAACAAAGCTCCCTGGACGAGTATAACAACAACCCCTGATCGTGTATAACAAAGTCCCCTGATCGAGTATTACATATCCCCTGATCGAATATAGCAAAGTCCCTGGTGGAGTATAACAAAGTCCCCTGATCGAGTATCACAAAGGCCACTAATCGAGTATAACAAAGTCTCCTGATCGAGTATAACAAAGGCCCCTGGTCGAGTATAACAAAGTCCCCTGATCGAGTGTAACAAAAGTCCCCTGATCAAGTATAGCAAAGTCCCCTGATCGAGTAGAAAAATGTCCCCTGGTCCAGTGTAACAAAGTACCCTGATCGAGTATAAAAAAGTTCCCTGGCCCAGTATAACAAAGTCCCTAGATCGAGCATACCAAAGTTCCCTGATCGAGTATAACAAAGTCCCCTGATCGAGTATAACAAAGCCCCCTAAACGAGTATAACAAAGTTCCCACATCAAGTATAAAAAAGTTCCCTAATCGAGTATAATAAAGCCCCTGGTCCAGTATAACAAAGTCCCCTGATCAAGTATAACATATCCCCTGATAGAGTATAACAACGTCTCCTGGCCCAGTTTAACAAAGTCACCAGATCGAGCGTAACAAAGTCACCTAATCGATTATAACAAAGTCCCCTGGTCGAGTATAACAAAGGCCCCTGATTGAGTAAGACAAAGTACCCTGATCGAGCATCACAAAGTCCCCTGAACCGAGTATAACAAAGTCCCCTGATCGAGTAAAACATATCCCCTGATCGAGTATAAAACAGTCCCTGGTGGAGTATAACAAAGTCCCCTGGTCGAGTATAACAAAGGCCCCTGATTGAGTAAGACAAAGTCCCTTGATCGAGCATCACAAAGTCCCCTGAACCGAGTATAACAAAGTCCCCTGATCGAGTAAAACATATCCCCTGATCGAGTATAAAAAAGTCCCTGGTGGAGTATAACAAAGTCCCCTGGTCGAGTATAACAAAGTTTTCTAATCGAGTATAACAAAGGACCCTGGTTGAGTATAACAAAGTCCTCTGATCAAGTATAACAAAGTCCCCTAATCGAGTAAAACAAAGTCCCCTGATCGAGTATAACATATCCCCTGATCGAGTATAACAAAGTCCTCTGGTCGAGTATAACAAAGACCCCTGAACGAGTATAACAAAGTCCCTGGTCGTGTATAACAAAGTCCAGTGATCGAGTATAACAAAGGCCCCTCATCGAGTATATCAAAGTCCATTGGTCAAATAGAGAAAAGTCCACTGACCGAGTATGACAAAGTCCCCTGATCAAGTATAAAAAAGTCCCCTCGTCGAGTATAACAAAGCCCCCTGATCGATTATAACAAAGTCCCCAGATCGAGCATAACAATGTCCCCTAATCGATTACAACAAAGTCCCCTGTTCGAGTATAACAAAGGGCCCTGATCGAGTAAGACAAAGTCCCCATCGAGCATAACAAAGTCCCCTAATCGATTATAACAAAGTCCCCTGGTCGAGTATAACAAAGTCCCTTGATCGAGTATAACAAAGTGCATTAGTCAAATATAGGAAAGTCCACTGATCGAGTATAACAAAGTCCCAGATCGTGCATAACAAAGTCCCCTGATCGATTATAAAAAGTTCCCTGGTCGAGTATAGCAAAGGGACTGATCGAGTAAGACAAAGTCCCCTGCTCGATTATAACACAGTCCCCTAATCGAGTATAACAAAGCCCCCTGGGCGAGTATAACAACGTTCCCTGATCGAGTATTACAAAGTCTCATGGCCCAGTATAACAAAGTCCCCTCGAGTATAAAAAAGGCCCTGATCGAGTAAGACAAAATCCCCTGATCGAGTATAACAAAGTCCCCTAATCGAGTATGATAAAGCCGCCTACTCGAGTATAACAAAGTCCCCTGGTCGAGTGTAGCAAAGTCCACTGAAGGAGTATAACAAAGCCTCCACATCGAGTATAAGAAAGTCCCCTGATCGAGTATAACAAAGCCGCTTAATCGAGTATAACAAAGTCCCCTGGTCGAGTATAGCAAAGTCCCCTGTTCGAGTCTAACAAAGTCCCCTTATCGAGTATAACAAATTCCCCTTATCGAATATAACAAAGTCCCCTTATCGAGTATAACAAAGTCCCCTAATCGAGTATAACAAAGGTCCCTGGTCGAGTATAACAAAGTTCCTTGATCGAGTGTAACAAAAGTCCCCTGATCGAGAATAACAAAGTCCCATAATCAAGTATAAAAATATCCCCTGGTCTAGTGTAACAAAGTCCCCTGATCGAGTATAACAAAGTCCCCTAATCAAGTATGACAAAGTCCCCTGATCAAGTATAAAAATGTCCCTTGGTCCAGTGTAACAAAGTCCCCTGATCGAGTATAACAATTTCCCCTAATCAAGTATAACAAAGTCCCCTGATCAGGTATAACAAAGCCCCCTGATCGAGTATAACATATCCTCTGATCGAGTATAACAAAGTCCTCTGGTCGAATATGACAAAGGCCCCTGGTCGAGTATAACAAAGTCCCTTGATCGAGTGTAACAAAAGTCCCCTGATCGCGCATAACAAAGTCCCCTGATCGATTATAAAAAGTTCCCTGGTCGAGTATAGCAAAGGGACTGATCGAGTAAGACAAAGTCCCCTGCTCGAGTATAACACAGTCCCCTAATCGAGTATAACAAAGCCCCCTGGGCGAGTATAACAACGTTCCCTGATCGAGTATTACAAAGTCTCATGGCCCAGTATAACAAAGTCCCCTCGAGTATAAAAAAGGCCCTGATCGAGTAAGACAAAATCCCCTGATCGAGTATAACAAAGTCCCCTCATCGAGTATGATAAAGCCGCCTACTCGAGTATAACAAAGTCCCCTGGTCGAGTGTAGCAAAATCCACTGAAGGAGTATAACAAAGCCTCCACATCGAGTATAAGAAAGTCCCCTGATCGAGTATAACAAAGCCGCTTAATCGAGTATAACAAAGTCCCCTGGTCGAGTATAGCAAAGTCCCCTGTTCGAGTCAAACAAAGTCCCCTTATCGAGTATAACAAATTCCCCTTATCGAATATAACAAAGTCCCCTTATCGAGTATAACAAAGTCCCCTAATCCAGTTTAACAAAGGTCCCTGGTCGAGTATAACAAAGTTCCCTGATCGAGTGTAACAAAAGTCCCCTGATCGAGAATAACAAAGTCCCATAATCAAGTATAAAAATATCCCCTGGTCTAGTGTAACAAAGTCCCCTGATCGAGTATAACAAAGTCCCCTAATCAAGTATGACAAAGTCCCCTGATCAAGTATAACAAAGGCCCCTCATAGAATATAACAAAGTCCATTGGTCAAATATAGGAATGTCCACAGATCGAGTATGACAAAGTCCCCTGATCAAGTATAAAAAAGTCCCCTGGTCGAGTATAGCAATGTCCCCTGGTCGAGTATAACAAAGTCCCTTGATCGAGTGTAACAAAAGTCCCCTGATCAAGTATAACAAAACTCCCCTGATCGAGTAAAACAAAGTCCCCTAATCAAGTATAAAAATGTCCCTTGGTCCAGTGTAACAAAGTCCCCTGATCGAGTATAACAATTTCCCCTAATCAAGTATAACAAAGTCCCCTGATCAGGTATAACAAAGCCCCCTGATCGAGTATAACATATCCTCTGATCGAGTATAACAAAGTCCTCTGGTCGAATATGACAAAGGCCCCTGGTCGAGTATAACAAAGTCCCTTGATCGAGTGTAACAAAAGTCCCCTGATCGCGCATAACAAAGTCCCCTGATCGATTATAAAAAGTTCCCTGGTCGAGTATAGCAAAGGGACTGATCGAGTAAGACAAAGTCCCCTGCTCGAGTATAACACAGTCCCCTAATCGAGTATAACAAAGCCCCCTGGGCGAGTATAACAACGTTCCCTGATCGAGTATTACAAAGTCTCATGGCCCAGTATAACAAAGTCCCCTCGAGTATAAAAAAGGCCCTGATCGAGTAAGACAAAATCCCCTGATCGAGTATAACAAAGTCCCCTAATCGAGTATGATAAAGCCGCCTACTCGAGTATAACAAAGTCCCCTGGTCGAGTGTAGCAAAGTCCACTGAAGGAGTATAACAAAGCCTCCACATCGAGTATAAGAAAGTCCCCTGATCGAGTATAACAAAGCCGCTTAATCGAGTATAACAAAGTCCCCTGGTCGAGTATAGCAAAGTCCCCTGTTCGAGTCTAACAAAGTCCCCTTATCGAGTATAACAAATTCCCCTTATCGAATATAACAAAGTCCCCTTATCGAGTATAACAAAGTCCCCTAATCGAGTATAACAAAGGTCCCTGGTCGAGTATAACAAAGTTCCCTGATCGAGTGTAACAAAAGTCCCCTGATCGAGAATAACAAAGTCCCATAATCAAGTATAAAAATATCCCCTGGTCTAGTGTAACAAAGTCCCCTGATCGAGTATAACAAAGTCCCCTAATCAAGTATGACAAAGTCCCCTGATCAAGTATAACAAAGGCCCCTCATAGAATATAACAAAGTCCATTGGTCAAATATAGGAATGTCCACAGATCGAGTATGACAAAGTCCCCTGATCAAGTATAAAAAAGTCCCCTGGTCGAGTATAGCAATGTCCCCTGGTCGAGTATAACAAAGTCCCCTAATCAAGTATAAAAATGTCCCTTGGTCCAGTGTAACAAAGTCCCCTGATCGAGTATAACAATTTCCCCTAAAAGTCCTAATCAAGTATGTAACAAACCTTTGGTCCAGTATAACAAAGCTCCCTGATCGAGTATAAGAAAGTCCCCTCATCGAGTATAACAAAGGGCCCTGATCAGGTATAACAAAGTCCCCTGATCGAGTATAACAAAGTCCCCTAATCGAGTATAACAACTGCCCCTTATCGAGTATAACAAAGGTCTCTGATCGAGTACAACAAAGGGCCCTGGTCGAGTATAACAAAGTCCTTTGATCGTAAATAAAAAAGTCCCCTGATCGCGCATAACAAAGTCCCCTGATCGATTATAAAAAGTTCCCTGGTCGAGTATAGCAAAGGGACTGATCGAGTAAGACAAAGTCCCCTGCTCGAGTATAACACAGTCCCCTAATCGAGTATAACAAAGCCCCCTGGGCGAGTATAACAACGTTCCCTGATCGAGTATTACAAAGTCTCATGGCCCAGTATAACAAAGTCCCTCGAGTATAAAAAAGGCCCTGATCGAGTAAGACAAAATCCCCTGATCGAGTATAACAAAGTCCCCTCATCGAGTATGATAAAGCCGCCTACTCGAGTATAACAAAGTCCCCTGGTCGAGTGTAGCAAAGTCCACTGAAGGAGTATAACAAAGCCTCCACATCGAGTATAAGAAAGTCCCCTGATCGAGTATAACAAAGCCGCTTAATCGAGTATAACAAAGTCCCCTGGTCGAGTATAGCAAAGTCCCCTGTTCGAGTCTAACAAAGTCCCCTTATCGAGTATAACAAATTCCCCTTATCGAATATAACAAAGTCCCCTTATCGAGTATAACAAAGTCCCCTAATCGAGTATAAGAAAGGTCCCTGGTCGAGTATAACAAAGTTCCCTGATCGAGTGTAACAAAAGTCCCCTGATCGAGAATAACAAAGTCCCATAATCAAGTATAAAATATCCCCTGGTCTAGTGTAACAAAGTCCCCTGATCGAGTATAACAAAGTCCCCTAATCAAGTATGACAAAGTCCCCTGATCAAGTATAACAAAGGCCCCTCATAGAATATAACAAAGTCCATTGGTCAAATATAGGAATGTCCACAGATCGAGTATGACAAAGTCCCCTGATCAAGTATAAAAAAGTCCCCTGGTCGAGTAAAGCAATGTCCCCTGGTCGAGTATAACAAAGTCCCTTGATCGAGTGTAACAAAAGTCCCCTGATCAAGTATAACAAAACTCCCCTGATCGAGTAAAACAAAGTCCCCTAATCAAGTATAAAAATGTCCTTTGGTCCAGTGTAACAAAGTCCCCTGATCGAGTATAAAAATTTCCCCTAATCAAGTATAACAAAGTCCCCTGATCAGGTATAACAAAGCCCCCTTGATCGAGTATAAATATATCCTCTGATCGAGTATAACAAAGTCCTCTGGGTCGAATATGACAAAGGCCCCTGGTCGAGTATATAACAAAGTCCCTTGATCGAGTGTAACAAAAGTCCCCTTGGATCGCGCATAACAAAGCCCTGATCGATTATAAAGTTCCTGGTCGAGTATAAGTAGCAAAGGGACTGATCGATTATAAAAAGTTCCCTGGTCGAGTATAGCAAAGGGACTGATCGAGTATAACAAAGCCCCCTGGGCGAGTATAACAACGTTCCCTGATCGAGTATTACAAAGTCTCATGGCCCAGTATAACAAAGTCCCCTCGAGTATAAAAAAGGCCCTGATCGAGTAAGACAAAATCCCCTGATCGAGTATGATAAAGCCGCCTACTCGAGTATAACAAAGTCCCCTGGTCGAGTGTAGCAAAGTCCACTGAAGGAGTATAACAAAGCCTCCACATCGAGTATAAGAAAGTCCCCTGATCGAGTATAACAAAGCCGCTTAATCAAGTATAACAAAGTCCCCTGGTCGAGTATAGCAAAGTCCCCTGTTCGAGTCTAACGAAGTCCCCTTACCGAGTATAACAAATTCCCCTTATCGAATATAACAAAGTCCCCTTATCGAGTATAACAAAGTCCCCTAATCGAGTATAACAAAGGTCCCTGGTCGAGTATAACAAAGTTCCCTGATCGAGTGTAACAAAAGTCCCCTGATCGAGAATAACAAAGTCCCATAATCAAGTATAAAAATATCCCCTGGTCTAGTGAAACAAAGTCCCCTGATCGAGTATAACAAAGTCCCCTAATCAAGTATGACAAAGTCCCCTGATCAATTATAACAAAGGCCCCTCATAGAATATATCAAAGTCCATTGGTCAAATATAGGAATGTCCACAGATCGAGTATGACAAAGTCCCCTGATCAAGTATAAAAAAGTCCCCTGGTCGAGTATAGCAATGTCCCCTGGTCGAGTATAACAAAGTCCCCTAATCAAGTATAAAAATGTCCCTTGGTCCAGTGTAACAAAGTCCCCTGATCGAGTATAACAATTTCCCCTAATCAAGTATAACAAAGTCCCCTGATCAAGTATAACAAAGGCCCCTCATAGAGTATAAAAAAGTCCATTGGTCAAATATAGGAAAGTCCACAGATCGAGTATGACAAAGTCCCCTGATCAGGTATAACAAAGCCCCCTGATCGAGTATAACATAACCTCTGATCGAGTATAACAAAGTCCTCTGGTCGAATATGACAAAGGCCCCTGGGCGAGTATAACAAAGTCCCTTGATCGAGTGTAACAAAAGTCCCCTGATCAAGTATAACAAAACTCCCCTGATCGAGTAAAACAAAGTCCCCTAATCAAGTATAAAAATGTCCCCTGGTCCAGTGTAACAAAGTCCCCTGATCGAGTATAAAAAAGTCCCCTGGTCGATTATAGCAAGTCCCCTGGTCGAGTATAACAAAGCCCCCTCATCGAGTATAACAAAGGCCACTAATCGAGTATAACAAAGTCCCCTGATCGAGTATAACAAAGTCCCCTTTAGAGTATAACAAAGTCCCCTGATCGAGTATAACAAAGTCCCCTAGTTGAGTATAACAAAGTCCCTTGATCAAGTATAACATATTCCCTGATTGTGTATAACAAAGTCCTCTGGTCGAGTATAAAAAAGTCCCCTGATCGAGTATAACAAAGTCCCCTTGTCGAGTATAGCAAAGTCCCCTCATCGAGTATAACAAAGGCCCCTTATCGAGTATAACAAAGTCCATTGGTCAAGGATAAAAAAGTCCCCTTATCGAGTATAACAAAGTCCCCTAACAGAGTATAACAAAGGCCCCTGGTCGAGTATAACAAAGTCCCCTGATCGAGTGTAACAAAAGTCCCCTGATCGAGTATAACAAAGTCCCCTGATCGAGTATAAAAATGTCCCCTGGTCCAGTGTAACAAAGTGCCCTGATCGAGTATAAAAAAGTTCCCTGGCCCAGTATAATAAAGTCCCTAGATCGAGCATACCAAAGTCCCCTGATCGTTTATAACAAAGTCCCCCGGTCGAGTAGAGCAAAGGGCCCTGATCGAGTAAGACAAAGTCCCCTGATCGAGTATAACAAAGTCCCATGATCGAGTATAAAAAAGCCCCCTAGACGAGTATAACAAAGTCGTCTGGTCGAGTATAACAAAGTCCCCTAATCGAGTATAACAAAGACCCCTGGTCGACTATAGCAAAGTCCCCTGGTCGAGTATAACAATGCCTCCTCATCGAGTATAACAAAGTCCCCTAATCAAGTATAACAAAGTCCCCTAATCGAGTATAACAAAGACCCTGGTCGAGTATAACAAAGTCCCTTAATCGAGTATAACAAAGTCCCCTGGTCGAGTATAGCAAAGTCCCCTGGTCGAGTATAACAAAGGCAACTCATCGAGTATAACAAACTCCATTGGTCAAGTATAAAAAAGTTCCCTGGTCGAGTATAACAAAGTCCCCTAATCGAGTATAACAAAGTCCCCTTTTCGAGTATAGCAAAGTCCCCTGATGGAGTATGACAAAGCCTCCTGATCGAGTATAACAAAGACCCCTAATCGAGTATAACAAAGCCCCCTGTTCGAGTATAACGAAGTCCCCTGGTCGAGTATAGCAAAGTCCCATCATCGAGTATAACAAAGCCTCCTGATCGAGTATAACAAAGTCCCCTGATCGAGTATAACAAAGTCCCCTGTTCGAGACTAACAAAGTCCCCTTATCGAATATAACAAATTCCCCTTATCGAGTATAACAAAGTCCCCTTATCGAGTATAGCAAAGTCCCCTAATCGAGTATAACAAAGGCCCCTGGTCGAGTATAACAAAGTTCCCTGATCTAGTGTAACAAAAGTCCCCTGATCGAGAATAACAAAGTCCCCTAATCGAGCATAAAAATGTCCCCTGGTTCAGTGTAGCAAAGTCCCCTGATCGAGTAGAACAAAGTCCCCTAATCAAGTATAACAAAGTCCCCTGATCGAGTTTAACAAAGTCGCCTGATCGGGTATAACATATCCTCTGATCGAGTATAACAAAGTCCTCTGACCAAGTATGACAAAGTCCACTGATCGAGTATAACAAAGTCCCCTGGTCGAGTATAACAAAGTCCCCTGATCGAGTATAACCAAGGCCCCTCATCGAGTTTAGCAAAGTCCATTGGTTAAATATAGGAAAGTCCACTGATCGAGTATAACAAAGTCCCAGATCGAGCATAACAATGTCCCCTGATCGATTATAACAAAGTCCCCTGGTCGAGAATAGCAAAGGGCCCCTCTTCGAGTAAGACAAAGTCCCCTGATCGAGTATAACAAAGTCCCCTAATCGAGTATAACAAAGCCCCCTGGACGAGTATAACAAAGTTCCCTGATCGAGTATAACAAAGTCCTATGATCGAGTATAATAAAGTCCCCTGGTCCAGTATAACAAAGTCCCCTGATCGAGTATAACATATCCCCTGATCGAGAATTACAAAGTCGCCTGGCCCAGTATAATAAAAACCCCAGATCGAGCATAACAAAGTCCCCTGATCGATTATAACAAAGTCCCCAGGTCGAGTATAACAAAGGCCCTGCCAAGAATGAGACAAAGTCCCCTGATCGAGTATAACAAAGTCCCCTGATCGAGTATAACAAAGCCCCCTGCACGAGTATAACAAAGACCCCTGATCGTGTATAACAAAGTCCCATAATCGAGTAATACATATCCCCTGATCAAATATAAGAAAGTCCCTGGTGGAGTATAAGAAAGTCCCCTGATCGAGTGTAACAAAAGTCCCCTGATCAAGAATAACAAAGTCCCCTGATCGAGTATAAAAATGTCCCCTGGTCCAGTGTAACAAAGTCCCCTGATCGAGTATAAAAAAGTTCCCTGGCCCAGAATAACAAAGTCCCTAGATCGAGCATACCAAAGTTCACTGATCGAGTATAGCAAAGTCCCCTGATCGAGTATAACAAAGCCCCCTAGACGAGTATAACAAAGTTCCCTCATCGAGTATTACAAAGTCCCCTAATCGAGTATAACAAAGTCCCCTGGTCCAGTATAACAAAGTCCCCTGATCAAGTATAACATATCCCCTGATAGAGCATAACAACGTCTCCTGGACCAGTTTAACAAAGTCCCCAGATCAAGCTTAACAAAGTCCCCTAATCGATTATAACAAAGTCCCCTGTTCGAGTCTAACAAAGTCCCCTGTTCCTAGTATAACAAAGCCCCCTGGACGAGTATAACAAAGTCCCCTGAACCGAGTATAACAAAGTCCCCTGATCGAGTAAAACATATCCCCTGACCGAGTATAAAAAAGTCCCTGGTGGAGTATAACAAAGTCCCCTGGTCGAGTATAACAAAGGCCCCTGGTCGAGTATAACGAAGTCCCCTGATCGAGTGTAACAAAAATCCCCTGATCGAGTATAACAAAGTCCCCTGATCGTTTATAACAAAGTCCCCCGGTCGAGTTTAGCAAAGGGCCCTGATCGAGTAAGACAAAGTCCCATAAGCGAGTATAACAAAGTCCCATGATCGAGTATAAAAAAGCCCCCTAGACGAGTATAACAAAGTCGTCTGGTCGAGTATAACAAAGTCCCCTAATCGAGTATAAGAAAGTCCCCTGGTCGACTATAGCAAAGTCCCCTGGTCGAGTATAACAAAGCCTCCTCATCGAGTATAACAAAGTCCCCTAATCGAGTATAACAATGTCCCCTTATCGAGTATAACAAAGATCCTGGTCGAGTATAACAAAGTCCCTTAATCGAGTATAACAAAGTCCCCTGGTTGACTATAGCAAAGTCCCCTGGTCGAGTATAACAAAGGCCCCTCATCGAGTATAACAAACTCCATTGGTCAAGTATAAAAAAGTTCCCTGGTCGAGTATAACAAAGTCCCCTAATCGAGTATAACAAAGCCCCCTTTTCGAGTATAGCAAAGTCCCCTGATGGAGTATGACAAAGCCTCCTGATCGAGTATAACAAAGTCCCCTAATCGAGTATAACAAAGCCCCCTGTTCGAGTATGACGAAGTCCCCTGGTCGAGTATAGCAATGTCCCCTCATCGAGTATAACAAAGCCTCCTGATCGAGTATAACAAAGTCCCCTGATCGAGTATAACAAAGTCCCCTGTTCGAGTCTAACAAAGTCCCCTTATCGAGTATAACAAATTCCCCTTATCGAGTATAACAAAGTCCCCTTATCGAGTATAAAAAAGTCCCCTAATCGAGTATAACAAAGGCCCCTGGTCGAGTATAACAAAGTTCCCTGATCGAGTGTAACAAAAGTCCCCTGATCGAGAATAACAAAGTCCCCTAATCGAGCATAAAAATGTCCCCTGGTTCAGTGTAACAAAGTCCCCTGATCGAGTATAACAAAGTCCCCTAATCAAGTATAACAAAGTCCCCTGATCGAGTTTAACAAAGTCGCCTGATCGAGTATAACATATCCTCTGATCGAGTATAACAAAGTCCTCTGGCCGAGTATGACAAAGTCCCCTGATCGAGTATAACAAAGTCCCCTGGTCGAGTATAACAAAGTCCCCTGATCGAGTATAACCAAGGCCCCTCATCGAATTTAGCAAAGTCCATTGGTCAAATATAGGAAAGTCCACTGATCGAGTATAACAAAGTCCCAGATCGAGCATAACAATGTCCCCTGATCGATTATAACAAAGTCCCCTGGTCGAGAATAGCAAAGGGCCCTGATCGAGTAAGACAAAGTCCTCTGATCGAGTATAACAATGTCCCCTAATCGAGTATAACAAAGCCCCCTGGACGAGTATAACAAAGTTCCCTGATCGAGTTTAACAAAGTCCTATGATCGAGTATAATAAAGTCCACTGGTCCAGTATAACAAAGTCCCCTGATCGAGTATAACATATCCCCTGATCGAGAATTACAAAGTCGCCTGGCCCAGTTTAACAAAGTGCCCAGATCGAGCATAACAAAGTCCCCTAATCGATTATAACAAAGTCCCCTGGTCGAGTATAACATATACCCTGATCGAGTATAGCAAAGTCCCCTGGTCGAGTATGACAAAGTCCCCTGATAGAGTATAACAAAGTCCACTGGTTGAGTATAACAAAGTCCCCTGATCGAGTATATCATATCTCCTGATTGAGTATAACAAAGTCCTCTGGTCGAGTATAAAAAAGTCCCCTGATCGAGTATAACAAAATCCCATGGTCGATTATGACAAAGCCCCCTCATCGAGTATAACAAAGGCCCCTCATCGAGTATAACAAAGTCCATTGGTCAAGTATAAAAAAGATCCCTGGTCGAGTATAACAAAGTCCCCTAATCGAGTATAACAATGTCCCCTGGTCGAGTATAGCAAAGTCACCTGATCGAGTATAACAAAGCCTCCTCATCGTGTATAACAAAGTCCCCTAATCAAGTATAACAAAGTCCCCTAATTGAGTATAACAAAGTCCCTGGTCGAGTATAACAAAGTCCCTTAATCGAGTATAACAAAGTCCCCTGATCGACTATAGCAAAGTCCTCTGGTCGAGTATAATAAAGCCTCCTCATCGAGTATAACAAAGTTCCCTAATCGAGTATAACAAAGTCCCCTAATCGAGTATAACAAACTCCCTGGTCGAGTATAACAAAGTCCCTTAATCGAGTATAACAAAGTCCCCTGGTCGACTATAGCAAAGTCCCCTGGTCGAGTGTAACAAAGGTCCCTCATCGAGTATAACAAACTCCATTGGTCAAGTATAAAAATGTTCCCTGGTCGAGTATAACAAAGTCCCCTAATCGAGTATAACAAAGTCCCCTTTTCGAGTATAACGAAGTCCCCTGGTCGAGTATAACAAAGTCCCCTGATCGAGTATAAAAAAGTCCCCTGGTCGAGTATAACAAAGCCCCCTGCTCGAGTATAACAAAGTCTCCTGATCGAGTCCAAAAAAGGCGTCAAATCGAGTATAACAAAGTTTCCTGATCTAGTATAACAAAGGCCCCTGATCGAGTATACTAAAGGCCCCTCATCGAGTATAAGAAAGTCCCCTGATCGAGTATAACAAAGTCGCCGTATCGAGGATAACAAAGTCCCGTGGTCGAGTATAACATATCCCCTGATCGAGTATAACAAAGTCCCTGGTGGAGTATAACAAAGTCCCCTGGTCGAGTATAACAAAGTTTTCTAATCGAGCATAACAAAGGCCCATTGTCGAGTATAACAAAGTCCCCTAATCAAGTATAACAAAATCCCCTGATCGAGTATAGCAAAGTCCTCTGTTCGAGTATAACATATCCCCTGATCGAGTATAACAAAATCCTCTGGTCGAATATGACAATGTCCCCTGATCGAGTATAAAAAAGTCCCCTGGTCCAGTTTAACAAAGTCCCATTATCGAGTATAACAAGTCCCTAATCGAGTATAACAAAAAGGCCCTGATTCGAGGTATAACAGAGTCCCTGATCGAGTATAAAAATGTCCCCTGGTCAGTGTAAACAAAAGTCCCTGATCGAATATAAAAACTCCGGCTTGCGGTATAATAAAAGTCTCTAGATCAGGCATACCAAAAGTCCACTGGTCGATTATAACAAAGTCTCCAGTCGAGTATAATAAACTGGCCCTGATCGAGTAGGCAAAAGTCATCTGGAAAGTCCGAAATTATAACAAGAGTCCTCCTGAGTCCGGTATAACAAAGCCCCCCCTGGATGAGTATAACAAAGTCCCCTGGTCCAGTATAACAAAGTCCCCTGATCGAGTGTAACATATCCCCTGATCGAGTATAACAACGTCTCCTGGCCCAGTTTAACAAAGTGCCCAGATCGAGCATAACAAAGTCCCCTAATCGATTATAACAAAGTCCCCTGGTCGAGTATAACATATACCCTGATCGAGTATAACAAAGGCCCTGGTGGAGTATAACAAAGTCCCCTGGTCGAGAATAACAAAGTTTTATAATCGAGCATAACAAAGGCACCTGGTCGAGTATAACAAAGTCCTCTGATCAAGTATAACAAAGTCCCCTAATTGAGTATAACAAAGTCCCCTAATCAAGTAAAACAAAGTCCCATGATCGAGTATAACATATCCCCTGATCGAGTATGACAAAGTCCCCTGATCGAGTATAACAAAGTCCCCTGGTCGAGTATAACAAAACCCCCTCATGAAATATAACAAAGGCCCCTAATCGAGTATAACAAAGTCCCCTGAATGAGTATAACAAAGTCCTCTGGTTGAGTATAACAAAGTCCCCTGATCGAGTATAACATATCCCCTGATCGAGTATAACAAACTCCCCTGATCGAGTATAACAAAGGCCCCTCATCGAGTATAGCAAAGTCCATTGGTCAAATATAGGAAAGTCCACTGATCGAGTATAACAAAGTCCCAGATCGAGCATAACAAAGTCCCCTGGTCGAGTATAGCAAAGGGCCATGATCGAGTAAAACAAAGTCCCCTGGTCGAGTATAACAAAGGCCCTGATCGAGTAACACAAAGTCCCCTGATCGAATATAAAAAAGTCCCCTGATCGAGTATAACAAAGCCCCCTGGACGAGCATAACAAAGACCCCTGATCGAATATAACAAAGTCCCCTGATCGAGTATTACATATCCCCTGATTGAGTATAACAAAGTCCCCTGATCGAGTATAACAAAGTCCCCTGGTCGAGTATAACAAAACCCCCTCATAAAATATAACAAAGGCCCCTAATCGAGTATAACAAAGTCCCCTGAATGAGTATAACAAAGTCATCTGGTTGAGTATAACAAAGTCCCCTGATCGAGTATAACATATCCCCTGATCGAGTATAACAAAGGCCCCTGATCGAGTATAACAAAGGCCCCTCATCGAGTATAGCAAAGTCCATTGGTCAAATATAGGAAAGTCCACTGATCGAGTATAACAAAGTCCCAGATCGAGCATAACAAAGTCCCCTGGTCGAGTATAGCAAAGTCCCCTGATCGAGTAAAACAAAGCCTCCTGATCGAGTATAACAAAGTCCCATGATCGAGTATAACAAAGCCCAATGCTCGAATATAACAAAGTCCCCTGGTCGAGTCCAAAAAAGGCCTCTAATCGAGTATAAGAAAGTCCCATGATCGAGTATAACAAAGCCACCTAATCGAGTATAACAAAGTCCCCTGGTCGAGTATAACAAAGTCCCCTGTTCGAGTCTAACAAAGTCCCCTAATCGAGTATAACAAAGTCCCCTGGTCAGGTATAACAAGTCCCTTATCGAGTATAACAAAGGCCCCTCATCGAGTATAACAAAGTCCTCTGATCAAGTATAACATAGTCCCCTAATCGAGTAAAACAAAGTCCCCTAATAGAGTATAACAAAGGCCCCTGGTCGAGTATAACAAGTTCCCTAGTCGAGTGTAACAAAAGTCCCCTGATCGAGTATAACAAAGTCCCCTGATCGAGTATAAAAATGTCCCCTGGTCCAGTGTAACAAAGTGCCCTGATCGAGTATAAAAAAGTTCCCTGGCCCAGTATAATAAAGTCCCTAGATCGAGCATACCAAAGTCCCCTGATCGTTTATAACAAAGTCCCCCGGTCGAGTATAGCAAAGGGCCCTGATCGAGAAAGACAAAGTCCCCTGATCAGCGAGGCCTAAACAAAAGTCCCCTGATCAGTATAAAAAAAGCCCCTAGACAGGTATAACAAAAGTCCTCTGTTAAAGGTATAACAAAAGTCCCTAATCCAGGTACCAACAAAAGTCCCTGGTCGACTTCCTGTAAGAGTCCCCTGGTCGAGTATAACAAAAGCCTCCTGATCTAGTATAACAAAGGCCCCTGATCGAGTATAACAAAGGCCCCTCATCGAGTATAAGAAAGTCCCTGGTCGAGTATAACAAAGTCCCTTAATCGAGTATAACAAAGTCCCCTGGTCGACTATAGCAAAGTCCCCTGGTCGAGTATAACAAAGGTCCCTCATCGAGTATAACAAACTCCATTGGTCAAGTATAAAAATGTTCCCTGGTCGAGTATAACAAAGTCCCCTAATCGAGTATAACAAAGTCCCCTTTTCGAGTATAACGAAGTCCCTTGGTCGAGTATAGCAAAGTCCCCTCATCGAGTATAACAAAGCCTCCTGATCGAGTATAACAAAGTCCCCTGATCGAGTATAAATAAGTCCCCTGGTCGAGTATAACAAAGCCCCCTGCTCGAGTATAACAAAGTCTCCTGATCGAGTCCAAAAAAGGCGTCAAATCGAGTATAACAAAGTTTCCTGATCTAGTATAACAAAGGCCCCTGATCGAGTATAACAAAGGCCCCTCATCGAGTATAAGATAGTCCCCTGATCGAGTATAAGAAAGCCGCCGTATCGAGTATAACAAAGTCCCGTGGTCGAGTATAACATATCCCCTGATCGAGTATAACAAAGTCCCTGGTGGAGTATAACAAAGTCCCCTGGTCGAGTATAACAAAGTTTTCTAATCGAGCATAACAAAGGCCCCTTGTCGAGTATAACAAAGTCCCCTAATCAAGTATAACAAAATCCCCTGATCGAGTATAGCAAAGTCCTCTGTTCGAGTATAACATATCCCCTGATCGAGTATAACAAAATCCTCTGGTCGAATATGACAATGTCCCCTGATCGAGTATAAAAAAGTCCCCTGGTCCAGTTTAACAAAGTCCCATTATCGAGTATAACAAAGTCCCCTAATCGAGTATAACAAAGGCCCCTGGTCGAGTATAACAAAATCCCCTGATTGAGTATAAAAATGTCCCCTGGTCCAGTGTAACAAAGTCCCCTGATCGAATATAAAAAAGTCCGCTTGCCCAGTATAATAAAGTCTCTAGATCGAGCATACCAAAGTCCACTGGTCGATTATAACAAAGTCTCCCGGTCGAGTATAGCAAACGGCCCTGATCGAGTAAGACAAAGTCATCTGATCGAGTATAACAAAGTCCTCTGATCGAGTATAACAAAGCCCCCTGGATGAGTATAACAAAGTCCCCTGGTCCAGTATAACAAAGTCCCCTGATCGAGTGTAACATATCCCCTGATCGAGTATAACAACGTCTCCTGGCCCAGTTTAACAAAGTGCCCAGATCGAGCATAACAAAGTCCCCTAATCGATTATAACAAAGTCCCCTGGTCGAGTATAACATATACCCTGATCGAGTATAACAAAGGCCCTGGTGGAGTATAACAAAGTCCCCTGGTCGAGAATAACAAAGTTTTATAATCGAGTATAACAAAGTCCTCTGATCAAGTATAACAAAGTCCCCTAATTGAGTATAACAAAGTCCCCTAATCAAGTATAACAAAGTCCCCTGATCGAGTATAACATATCCCCTGATCGAGTATAACAAAGTCCCCTGATCGAGTATAACAAAGTCCCCTGGTCGAGTATAACAAAACCCCCTCATGAAATATAACAAAGGCTCCTAATCGAGTATAACAAAGTTCCCTGAATGAGTATAACAAAGTCCTCTGGTTGAGTATAACAAAGTCCCCTGATCGAGTATAACATATCCCCTGATCGAGTATAACAAAGTCCCCTGATCGAGTATAACAAAGGCCCCTCATCGAGTATAGCAAAGTCCATTGGTCAAATATAGGAAAGTCCATTGGTCAAATATAGGAAAGTCCACTGATCGAGTATAACAAAGTCCCAGATCGAGCATAACAAAGTCCCCTGGTCGAGTATAGCAAAGGGCCATGATCGAGTAAAACAAAGTCCCCTGGTCGAGTACAACAAAGGCACTGATCGAGTAAGACAAAGTCCCCTGATCGAATATAAAAAAGTCCCCTGATCGCGTATAACAAAGCCCCCTGGACGAGTATAACAAAGACCCCTAATCGAATATAACAAAGTCCCCTGATCGAGTATTACATATCCCCTGATGGAGTAAAACAAAGCCCCCTGATCGAGTATAACAAAGTCCCCTGGTCGAGTATAACAAAACACCCTCATAAAATATAACAAAGGCCCCTAATCGAGTATAACAAAGTCCCCTGAATGAGTATAACAAAGTCATCTGGTTGAGTATAACAAAGTCCCCTGATCGAGTATAACATATCCCCTGATCGAGTATAACAAAGTCCCCTGATCGAGTATAACAAAGGCCCCTCATCGAGTATAGCAAAGTCCATTGGTCAAATATAGGAAAGTCCACTGATCGAGTATAACAAAGTCCCAGATCGAGCATAACAAAGTCCCCTGGTCGAGTATAGCAAAGGGCCATGATCGAGTAAAACAAAGTCCCCTGGTCGAGTATAACAAAGGCCCTGATCGAGTAAGACAAGGTCCCCTGATCGAAAATAAAAAAGTCCCCTGATCGAGTATAACAAAGCCCCCTGGACGAGTATAACAAAGACCCCTGATCGAATATAACAAAGTCTCCTGATCGAGTATTACATATCCCCTGATCGAATATAACAAAGTCCCTGGTGGAGTATAACAAAGTCCCCTGATCGAGTATCACAAAGTCTCCTGGTCGAGTTTAACAAAGTTTTCTAATCGAGTATAAAAAAGGCCCCTCGTCGAGTATAACAAAGTCCCCTGATCGAGTATAACATATCACCTGATCGAGTATAACAAAGTCCTCTGGTCCAGTATAACAAAGTCCCCTGATCGAGTATAACAAAGGCCCCTCATCGAGTATAGCAAAGTCCATTGGTCAAATATAGTAAAGTCCACTCATCGAGTATAACAAAGTCCCCCGATCGAGTATAACAAAGGCCTCTGGTCGAGTAAGACAAAGTCCCCTGATCAAGTATAAAAAAGTCCCCTGGTCGAGTATAACAAAGTCCCCTAATCGAGTATAACAAAGTCCCCTGGTCGACTATAGCAAAGCCCCGTGGTCGAGTATAATAAACCCCCCTCATCGAGTATAAAAAAGGCCCCTAATCGAGTATAACAAAGTCTCCTGATCGCATATAACAAAGTTCCCTGATCAATATAACAATCTGATCAAGTATAACATATCCTCTGATCGGGAATAACAAAGTCCCCTGATCAATTATAACAAAGTCCCCTGATCGAGTATAACATATCCTCTGATCGGGAATAACAAAGTCTTCTGGTCGAGTATGACAAATTCCCCTGATAGAGTATAACAAAGTCCCCTGGTTGAGTATAACAAAGTCCCCTGATCGAGTATAACATATCTCCTGATTGAGTATAACAAAGTCCTCTGTTCGAGTAAAAAAAAGTCCACTGATCGAGTATAACAAAATCCCATGGTCGATTATAAAAAATTCCCTCATCGAGTATAACAAAGGCCCCTCATCGAGTATAACAAAGTCCATTGGTCAAGTTTAAAAAAGATCCCTGGTCGAGTATAACAAAGTACCCTGATCGAGTATAACAATGTCCCCTGGTCGAGTATAGCAAAGTCCCCTGATCGAGTATAACAAAGCCTCCTGATCGATTATAACAAAGTCCCCTGATCGATTATAACAATGCCCAATGCTCGAGTATAACAAAGTCCCCTGGTCGAGTCCAAAAAAGGCCTCTAATCGAGTATAAGAAAGTCCCCTGATCGAGTATAACAAAGCCGCCTAATCGAGTATAACAAAGTCCCCCTAGATCGAGCATACCAAAGTCCCCTGATCGTTTATAACAAAGTCCCCCGGTCGAGTATAGCAAAGGGCCCTGATCGAGTAAGACAAAGTCCCCTGATCGAGTATAACAAAGTCCCTGATCGAGTATAAAAAAGCCCCCTAGACGAGTATAACAAAGTCCTCTGATCGAGTATAGCAAAGTCCCCTGATCGAGTATAACATATCACCTGATCGAGTATAACAAAGTCCTCTGGTCGAGTATAACAAAGTCCCCAGATCGAGTATAACAAAGGCCCCTCATCGAGTATAGCAAAGTCCATTGGTCAAATGCAGTAAAGTCCACTCATCGAGTATAACAAAGTCCCCCGATCGAGTATAACAAAGGTCTCTGGTCGAGTAAGACAAAGTCCCTTGATCAAGTATAAAAAAGTCCCCTGGTCAAGTATAACAAAGTCCTCTGGTCGAGTATAAAAAAGTCCCCTAATCGAGTATAACAAAATCCCCTGGTCGAGTATAACAAAGTCCCCTCATCGAGTATAACAAAGGCCCCTCATCGAGTAAAACAAATTCCATTGGTCAAGTATAAAAAAGATCCCTGGTCGAGTATAACAAAGTCTCCTGATCGAGTATAACAATGTCCCCTGGTCGAGTATAGCAAAGTCCCCTGATCGAGTATAACAAAGCCTCCTCATCGAGAATAACAAAGTCCCCTGATCGAGTATAACAAAGCCCAATGCTCGAGTATAACAAAGTCCCGTGGTTGAATCCAAAAAAGGCCTCTAATCGAGTATAAGAAAGTTCCCTGACCGAGTATAACAAAGCCGCCTAATCGAGTATAACAAAGTCCCCTGGTCGAGTATAACAAAGTCCCCTGTTCGAGTCTATCAAAGTCCCCTTATCGAGTATAACAAATTCCCCTTATCGAGTTTAACAAAGTTCCCTTATAGAGTATAACAAAGTTCCCTAATCGAGTATAACAAAGGCCCCTGGTCGAGTATAAGAAAGTCCCCTGATCGAGTGTAACAAAAGTCCCCTGATCGAGTATAACAAAGTCCCCTCATCGAGTATAAAAATGTCCCCTGGTCCAGTGTAACAATGTCCCCTGATCGAGTATAAAAAAGTTCCCTGGCCCAGTATAACAAAGTCCTTAGATCGAGCATACCAAAGTCCCCTGATCGTTTATAAAAAAGTCCCCCGGTCGAGTATAGCAAAGGGCCCTGATCGAGTAAGACAAAGTCCCATGATCGAGTATAACAAAGTCCCCTGATCGAGTATAAAAAAGCCGCCTGAGCCAGTACCCTTGATCCTCTGGTCTAATGCCAACAAAGGCCCTGATCGAGTATAACAAAGGCCCCTCATCGATTGCCGAAAAGTCCCTGATAAAAGGTATAACAAAGCCGCCGTATCGAGTATAACAAAGTCCCGCGGTCGAGTATAACATATCCCCTGATCGAGTATAACAAAGTCCCTGGTGGAGTATAACAAAGTCCCCTGGTCGAGTATAACAAAGTTTTCTAATCGAGCATAACAAAGGCCCCTTGTCGAGTATAACAAAGTCCCCTAATCAAGTATAACAAAATCCCCTGATCGAGTATAGCAAAGTCCTCTGTTCGAGTATAACATATCCCCTTATCGAGTATAACAAAATCCTCTGGTCGAATATGACAATGTCCCCTGATCGAGTATAAAAAAGTCCCCTGGTCCAGTTTAACAAAGTCCCATTATCGAGTATAACAAAGTCCCCTAATCGAGTATAACAAAGGCCCCTGGTCGAGTATAACAAAGTCCCCTGATCGAGTATAAAAATGTCCCTGGTCCAGTGTAACAAAGTACCCTGATCAGTATAAAAAAGTCCCCTTGCCCAGAATAACAAGTCCTGAATTAGAGCATACCAAAATTTCAGTCAGTTGCAACGAAATCACATATAAGTATAGCAAAGGGCCCTGATCCGGAAGTAGACAAAGTCCCTGATCGAGTATAACAAAGTCCCCTGATCGAGTATAACAAAACCCCTTGGATGAGTATAACAAAGTTTCCTAATCGAGTATAACAAAGTCCCCAGATCAAGTATAACAAAGTCCCCTGCTACAGTATAACAAAGTCCCCTGATCGAGTATAACATATCCCCTGATCGAGTATAACAACGTCTCCTGGCCCAGTTTAACAAAGTCCCCAGATCGAGCATAACAAAGTCCCCTAATCGATTATAACAAAGTCCCCTGGTCGAGTATAACAAAGTGCCCTGATCGAGTAAGACAAAGTCCCCTCATCGAGTATAACCTAGTCCTCTGATGCTAGTATAACAAAGCCCCTTGGACGAGTATAACAAAGTCCCCTGAACCGAGTATAACAAAGTCCCCTGATCGAGTACAACATATCCCCTGATCGAGTATAACAAGTCCCTGGTGGAGTATATTAAAGTCCCCTGGTCGAGTATAACAAAGTTTTCTAATCGAGCATAACATAAGAACATAAGAACATAAGAAAGTGGGATACTGCAGGAGGCCGACTGGCCCATGCAGGGCAGATCCCTTTCACACCCTTCCCAGCACTTCCATGTGCCTATCCAACTTCGTCTTGAAGCTCCCTAGCGTCCCCGATCCTACTATAGCACTCGGTAGCCTATTCCACATATCCACAACTCTATTACCAAACCAGTGCTTGCCTATATCCTTGGTCGAGTATAACAAAGTCCTCTGATCAAGTATAACAAAGTCCCCTGATCGAGTATAAAAATGTCCCCTGGTCCAGTGTAACAAAGTCCCCTGATCGAATATAAAAAAGTCCGCTTGCCCAGTATAACAAAGTCCCCTGATCGAGTATAACATATCCCCTGATCGAGTATAACAACGTCTCCTGCCCCAGTATAACAAAGTGCCCAGATCGAGCATAACAAAGTCCCCTAATCGATTATAACAAAGTCCTCTGGTCGAGTATAACAAAGGGCCCTGATCGAGTAAGACAAAGTCCCTTCATCGAGTATAACAAAGTCCTTTGATACTAGTGTAACAAAGTCCCCTGGACGAGTATAACAAAGTCCCCTCTACCGAGTATAACAAAGTCCCCTGATCGAGTATAACATTTCCCCTGATCGAGTATAACAAACGCCCAGATGGAGTATAACAAAGTCCCCTGGTCGAGAATAACAAAGTTTTCTAATCGAGCATAACAAAGGCCCCTTGTCGAGTATAACAAAGTCCTCTGATCAAGTATAACAAAGTTCCCTAATCGAGTATAACAAAGTCCCCTAATCAAGTATAACAAAGTCCCCTGATCGAGTATAACATATCCCCTGATCGTGTCTAACAAAGTCCCCTGATCGAGTATAACAAAGTCCCCTGGTCGAGTATAACAAAACCCTCTCATAAAATATAACAAAGGCCCGTAATCGAGTATAACAAAGTCCCCTGAATGAGTATAACAAAGTCCTCTGGTTGAGTATAACAAAGTCCCCTGATCGAGTATAACATATCCCCTGATCGAGTATAACAAAGTCCTCTGGTCGAGTATAAAAAAGTCCCCTGATCAAGGCAATAAAGTCTCCGGTCGCAGGCAATAAAGTCCCCTGATCGAGTATAATGCGTTCTCATTGAGTAGAACAAATTCCATTGGTCAAGTATAAAAAAGTCCCCTGGTTCGAGTATAACAAAGTCCCCTAATCGAATATAACAAGGTCCTCTGGTCGAGTATAAAAAAGTCCCCTGATCGAGTAAACAAAGTCCCCTACTCGAGTATAACAAAGGGTCCTGATCGAGCATAACAAATTTCCCTAATCGAATATAACAAAGTCTTCTGGTCAAGTATAAAAAAGTCCCCTGGTCGAGTATAACAAAGTCCCCGGTTCGTGTATAACAAAGTCCCCTGGTCGAGTATAGCAAAGTCCCCTGATAAAGTATAACAAAGCCTCCTCATCGAGTATAACAAAGTCCCCTGATCGAATATAACAAAGCCCCCTGCTCGAGTATAAGAAAGTCACCTGATCGAGTATAACAAAGTCTCCTGATCGAGTAAAGGAAGGCCCCTCATCGAGCTCCTAAAAAGGCCTCTAATCGAGTAAAATAAAGTCCCCTGGTCGAGTATAGCAAAGTCCCCTGATAAAGTATAACAAAGCCTCCTCATCGAGTATAACAAAGTCCCCTGATCGAATATAACAAAGCCCCCTGCTCGAGTATAACAAAGTCCCCTGATCGAGTATAACAAAGCCCCCTAATCGAGTATAACAAAGTCCCCTGGTCGAGAATAACAATGTCCCCTGTTCGAGTATAACAAAGTCCACTGGTCGAGTATAGCAAAGTCCCCTGATCGAATATGACAAAGCCTCCTGATCGAGTATAACAAAGTCCCCTAATCGGGGTATAACAAAGCCCCCTGCTCGAGTATAACAAAGTCCCCTGGTCGAGTATAGCAAAGTCCCCTCATCGAGTATAACAAAGCCTCCTGATCGAGTATAACAAAGTCCCCTGATCGAGTATAACAAAGCCCCCTGCTCGAGTATAACAAAGTCCCCTAATCGAGTCCAAAAAAGGCCTCTAATCGTGTATAGCAAAGTCCCCTGATCTAGTATAACAAAGGCCCCTTATCGAGTATAACAAAGGCCCCACATCGAGCATAAGAAAGTACCCTGATCGAACATAACAAAGCCGCCTAATCGAGTATAACAAAGTCCCCTGGTCGAGTAAAACAAAGTCCCCTGTTCGAGTCTTACATTAAGTCCCCTTATCGAGTATAACAAATTCCCTTATCAAGTATAATAAAGTCCCCTTATCGAGTATAACAAAGTCCATTGGTCAAGTATAAAAAAGTCCCCTTTGCCAGTATAACAGAGTCCCCTAATCGAGTACAAAAAAGTCCCCTGGCCCAGTGTAACAAGGCCCCCATATCGTGCATAACAAAGTCCCCTAATCGATTATAACAAAGTCCCCTGGTCGAGTATGACAAAGTCCCCTCATTGAGTATAAAAAAGCCCCCTAGTTGAGTATAACAAAGTTCCCTGATCGAGTATAACAAAGTCCCCTGATCGAGTATAACAATACCCCCTGGATGAGTATAACAAAGTCCCCTGGTCGAGTATGACAAAGTCCCCTCATTGAGTATACAAAAGCACCCTAGTTGAGCAACAAAGTCCCTGCTACAGGTATGCAACAAAGTCCCTGATCGAGTATAGCACATATATCCCATCGAGTATAACGCCTGGGCCCAGTTTCTAACAAAGTCCCCAGATCGAACAAAACAAAGTCCCCTGATCAATTATAACAATGTCCCCTGGTCGAGTATAACAAAGGGCCCTCATCGAGTAAGACAAAGTCCCTTGATCGAGTATAACAAAGTCCCCTGATCCTAGTATAACAAAGCCCACTGGACGAGTATAATAAAGACCCCTGAACCGAGTATAATGGAAAGTCCTCATCGAGGCAATATATCCTCGATCGAGTATAAATAAGTCCGGTGAGTATAAATAAAGTCCCCTGGCTTTAGAGTATAAACAAAGTTTTCTAACGTGAGATATAAATAGCGTCCTCACGAGAGTACAAAGTCTTCTCAATCAAGTATAACAAAGTCCCCTGATCGAGCAGTAACAAAGTCCTAATCAAGCATATAACAAAGTCCCCTGATCGAGTATAACAAAGTCCCCTCATCGAGTATATAATATATCCCCTCATCGAGTATAACAACAAAGTCCCCTGGTCGAGTAAATAAAAGTCCCTCATCGAGTATAATAAAGACCCTCATTTAGTATAGCAAAAATTAATGCCCAACATAGGAAAGTCCGCACTGATCGAGTATGACAAAGTCACCGATCAAGTATAAAAAGTCTCTTGCTCGAGTATAACAAATGCCCCTGATCGAGTATAATAAAGGGCCCTCATCGAGTATAACAAAGTCCATTGGTCAAGTATAACAAAGTCCATTGGTCAAGTATAAAAAAGTCCCCTGGTCGAGTATAACAAAGTCCCCTGGTCGTGTATAACAAAGTCCCCTGGTCGAGTATAGCAAAGTCCCGTGATCAAGTATAACAAAGCCTCCTGATAGAGTATAACAATGTCCCCTGATCGAATATAACAAAGCCCCCTGCACGAGTATAAGAAAGTCCTCCGTTCGAGTATAACAAAGTCTCCTTATCGAGTATTACAAAGGCCCCTCATCGATTCCAAAAAAGGCCCCTAATCAAATATAAAAAGTCCCCTGATCTAGTATAACAAAGCCTCCTGATCGAGTATAACAAAGTCCCCTGATCGAGTATAACAAAGCCCCCTGCTCGAGTATAACAAAGTCCCTAATCGATTCCAAAAAAGGCCTCAAATCGTGTATAACAAAGTCCCCTGATCTAGTATAACAAAGGCCCCTTATCGAGTATAACAAAGGCCTCACATCGAGCATAAGAAAGTACCCTGATCGAACATAACAAAGCCGCCTAATCGAGTACAACAAAGTCCCCTGGTCGAGTAAAACAAAGTCCCCTGTTCGAGTCTAACATTAAGTCCCCTTATCGAGTATAACAAATTCCCTTATCAAGTATAATAAAGTCCCCTTATCGAGTATAACAAAGTCCATTGGTCAAGTATAAAAAAAGTCCCCTGGTCCAGTATAACAAAGTCCCCTAATCGAGTACAAAAAAGTCCCTTGGCCCAGTGTAACAAAGCCCCCATATCGTGCATAACAAAGTCCCATGATCGATTAAAACAAAGTCCCCTGGTCGGGTATGACAAAGTCCCCTCATTGAGTATAAAAAGCCCCCTAGTTGAGTATAACAAAGTTCCCTGATCGAGTATAACAAAGTCCCCTGATCGAGTATAACAATACCCCCTGGATGAGTATAACAAAGTCCCCTGGTCGAGTATGACAAAGTCCCCTCATGGAGTAAAAAAATGCCACCTAGTTGAGTATAACAAAGTCCCCTGCTATAGTATAACAAAGTCCCCTGGTCGAGTATAACATATCCCCTGATCGAGTATAACAACGTCTCCTGGCCCAGTTTAACAAAGTCCCCAGATCGAGAATAACAAAGTCCCCTAATCGATTATAACAAAGTCCCCTGGTCGAGTATAACAAAGGGCCCTGATCGAGAAAGACAAAGTACCCTCATCGAGTATAACAAAGTCCTCTGATGCTAGTATAACAAATCCCCCTGGACGAGTATAACAAAGTCCCCTGAACCGAGAATAACAAAGTCCCCTGATCGAGTATAACATATCCCCTGATCGAGTATAACAAGTCCCTGGTGGAGTATAACAAAGCCCCCTGGTCGAGTATAACAAAGTTTTCTAATCGAGCATAACAAAGGCCCC